>NC_056429.1:95519453-95558297 GCF_018296145.1 Oncorhynchus tshawytscha | reverse complement strand
CCATCATTACCCTTCTGTTTTCCTCCCCTTCATTACGCTTCTGTTTTCCTCCCCCATCATTACCCTTCTGTTTTCCTCCCCTGTCATTACCCTTCTGTTTTCCTCCCCATCATTACCCTTCTGTTTTCCTCCCCATCATTACCCTTCTGTTTTCCTCCCCATCATTACCCTTCTGTTTTCCTCCCCATCATTACCCTTCTGTTTTCCTCCCCATCATTACCCTTCTGTTTTCCTCCCCATCATTACCCTTCTGTTTTCCTCCCCATCATTACCCTTCTGTTTTCCTCCTCTTTTATTTTCCTCACCCATCATTACCCTTCTGTTTTCCTCCCCTTCTGTTTTCATTATTACCTCCCCCATCATTACTTTTTCCTCCCCCATCATTACCCTTCTGTTTTCCTTCTGTTATCCCCTGTTTTCATTACCCTTCTGTTTTCCCCATCCCCTTCTGTCATTACCCTTCTGTTTTCCTCCTATCATTATTATTTTCCTCACCCATCATTATTACTTCTGTTTTCCTCCCCATCATTACCCTTCTGTTTTCCTCCCCCCCCATCTATTACCCTTCTGTTTTCCCCCCCCCCCCATCATTACCCTTCTGTTTTCCTCCCCCATCTCCCCCATTACCCTTCTGTTTTTTCCTCCCCATCATTACCCTTCTGTTTTCCTCCCCCATCATTACTCTTTTACCTCACCCATCATTACCCTTCTGTTTTCCTCCCCCCATCATTAATCTTTTTATTTTCCTCACCCATCATTATTACCCTTCTGTTATCCTCCCCATCATCATTACTTTTATATTTTCCTCCCCATCATCATTACCCTTCTGTTTTATCCTCCCCATCATTACCCTTCTGTTATCCTCCCCATCATTACTTTTATTTTATTTTTCCTCACCCATCATTATTACCCTTCTGTTATCCTCCCCATCATTACCCTTCTGTTTTCCTCCCCATCATTAATCTTCATTATTTTTTTTTCCTCACCCATCATTATTACCCTTCTGTTATCCTCCCCATCATTACTCTTATATTTTCCTCCCCATCATTACCCTTCTGTTATTCCTCCCCCCATCCTGTTATCCTCCCCCATCCCCCATCATTACCCTTCTGTTATCCTCCCCATTACATCATTACTCTTTTTCCTCCCCCATTTTCCTCACCCATCATTATTACCCTTCTGTTATCCTCCCCATCATTACCCTTCTGTTATCCTCCCCCATCATCATTACTCTTTTATTTTCCTCACCCATCATTATTACTCTTCTGTTTTCCTCCCCCATCATTACCCTTCTGTTTTCCTCCCCTTCATCATTACCCTTCTGTTATCCTCCCCATCATTACCCTTCTGTTATCCTTCCCCCCCATCATTACTCTTTTATTTTCCTCACCCATCATTATTACTCTTCTGTTTTCCTCCCCCATCATTACCCTTCTGTTTTCCTCCCCCATCATTACCCTTCTGTTATCCTCCCCCATCATTACTATTTTATTTTCCTCTGTTACCCATCATTATTACCCTTATATTTTCCTCCCCCCCATCATTACCCTTTTATTTTCCTCACACATCATTATTACCCTTCTGTTTTCCTCCCCCATCATTACCCTTCTGTTATCCTCCCCCATCATTACCCTTCTGTTTTCCTCCCCCATCATTACCCTTCTGTTTTCCTCCCCATCATTATTTTATTTTCCAATCTGTTATCCTCCCCCATCATTACCAATCTGTTATCCTCCCCCATCATTACTATTTTCTTTTCCTCACCCATCATTATTACCCTTCTGTTTTCCTCCCCATCATTACCCTTCTGTTATCCTCCCCCATCATTACCCTTCTGTTTTCGTCCCCCATCATTACCCTTCTGTTTTCCTCCCCCATCATTACCCTTCTGTTATCCTCCCTCATCATTACTATTTTATTTTCCTCCCCAAACATTAGCCTTCTGTTTTTCTCACCCATCATTACCCAGCCAGTCCACTCTCAATGGAAACAAATGTTAGTGTCTGTATCTCCTTTTGTTTGTCAACCGCAGCACACGCACGCACACAAACACACACAGGTTGACCTCACGCCACCACAATGACACAGTGATTTCTGTTAACATGATGTAATATTGTCAGATATCTCCACATCTGCAGTATTTCTATGACCCACTAAAATGAAGACTGAAAAAAGTGATAGAATCAGACACAATGGATATAAGGAAGAACTCCCTATTTTTAATTGGTTGGGTCTGTTGGGGAAATGTGATATGGTTTTATCTAAATGAAATGCAGAACCACAGAGCTGTAAGAGGTTGCATATGACTGTGACTGCGTCACAAACAACACCCTATTCCCGCTAATTCCCTATGTAGTGCACTACTTGTGACCAAAGAAGTGCACTAAATAGGAAATAGGGTGCCATTTGGGATGCACAAGTAAGGCAGCAGGATGGATTGTTCAGTTGCATCTGCATTGGATGGGGCTTAAAAGGGAGTTTGAAGCAGGTCGGGAATGACGAATTGAGGTCACGTCATCAGAATGTTCAGAGCATGAAAACAATAGCACAGATCCCCCAAAAGGACCAGCTTGGTCCCAGATCTGTTTGTGCTGTCTTGGCCATTTCTATGATCATTCTATGTTGCCAAACTTGGGATGACAAGGACCATAACAGTTGGCTAACAGCACACACCGGTTTGAGAAAAGCTTCATAAAGGACAGTTGCTGTGAGATAATACAGCATGAGATTTGAGATTGTGTCCTTGAAATATCTTTAGACCTACATATCATATTGCTCCCAATTGGTAGGTCTCAGTCTATCTAAGCTACAGGGGCATTTTCTTTGGCATGTTAACAGAAAACATTCAAAACAAAATTTGCAATGGAAACCTAAAATGATCCTTTCTCATTGGACAAGTCCAGGTAGTCCGTTCCTTTTTAACAGAAACAAGTGTCTCTCAATGGATAAGTCCAGGTAGTCCCTCCTTGTTTCAAACTGTTTTTTCTCCATTTGGTGGCTAATGAAAATCCAACTGTCTCTTACCTGGCTTAGTGACTTCACAGCCCTTGTTCCTAAGAACGTCATCCACGGATGTGTCGAACATGAAGCGAACGTTCTGCAGTAACCCCTGTGTGACAAGAAAATAGGCTGTTATGTGTCACCTTGGACTAGCAGCTAGGAACAACTTCTTTAGTATTCACTTACCTTGAGCTTGTATGTCAAGTAAAAAAAATACAGACTGAGTTATTCTTATTGGCTAACATTAGATGCAGAATGACTTAAGGGGCAAGATCTGAAATGGTGTCCTATTCCCAACATCTGGTGCACTACTTTTCTGGACAAAAGTTATTCTTACCCTGAAGTGGTTTTCACGGATGGATCCCTTAGCGACGAACATTCGGCTCCCCTCTGCCTGCAGGTACTCGTAGAACGGCTCATCCAAGATGAAGCTGTCGATGAGACTGCAGCCCACAAACAGATTTGCGTTTTCACCATGAACATGAAGTGTGATATTCTTCCACTGCGAGTCGGACAGGTCAACATCCTCGAAGGAGACAACATTTTGGGAGCCGTCCACCCAGTAGACAAGGTCCAGCGTGTTGGCGCGGCCGTTGGAGACTATTTCAAACTGCCGCTGGCCGTCGGCGCCTTCCATGGCGATGAGGGTTCCCCGCGATCCGCGGTCCTGGCGCATGCTGGCCACGAACACGAAGCCCTCATTGTTCTGGATTTGCTGAAGCATCTGTTTGAGTATGGGCGCGCTCACTGAGGGCAAATGATCGAAGCGGATGAAGCGGTAAGCAGGGTTGTCCGTGTCTTGGCCGCGGAATTGCTTGGCGCCCAGAGTCTTGCGTGTGATACCGCTAATATCAAACAGGTCAAACGTTGTGTCGTCATCCGATGTGACCTCGCCATCTTCAATCAGTCATACAAGTGATTGAAAGGGAGAGGAGAACGTGTACAGCCAATTAGCTTGATGAAACAGCAAAGCATTCTATGAAAATCTGACCAAGTGATTATAACTAAGTCTATAGCAGGGCTCTCCAACCCTGTTCCTGATGCAACCAGCTCTCAAAGTCTCACATCAGAATTACACGTTCATCCATGTTTCTCAATAGTCAAATTTCGAAGTTGTTACAAACGTCAAATTTTCAAAAGTCTTTGATTAGGCATTAACTCTGAATTTTTAAGGTTAGGATTAAGTTTAGGAATGTTTATGGTTAGGGCATTAACTGCAAAATCAAAATGGTTAAGGTAAGGGTTAAGGTTGGGATAGGCTTAAAACAAAAACATAAAAAACAACTTTCTATTGCTGGATTCAAACAGATGCTTATACCCATCTGCCATCCCCTTCCACAACACCCTAGGAAAACGGAAACCTACTTGAAGGTAACAACGCCCCTAGTGGGTGGTTTCCACATCGTCTCCCAACGTCCTCAGACATTAGATGGACCACGTTGAATACTGACTTGTATCATGGGTGACCTGGCTGTCCTAGAGAGCGACTCTCCTGTAGGTTTTTCTTCCAACCCCAGTTGTAACTAACTTGATTCGGTTTATCAATCATCTAATTATTAGAATCAGGTGTGCTAGATTAGGTTTGGAGCTAAAAAATCTACAGGATGGTAGCTCTCCAGGACAGGGTTGGAGTTAAAACCTACAGAAAGGTAGCTCTCCATGAACAGGGTTGGTATTGGAGAGGTTGGTATTGGTTGGAGAGCCCTGGCTATAACTTAACTCGGTATGCTTTCAGTCGTGAGAAAAAATGACAGTATCATATTCACTCATGATTCATTTTTAAAAATCAAATTAGTATGAAACATACATCACATCATTATTTAACAATAAAAATGAAATGGCATTGAGGTTATGATAATGATGATGAAAAGTCGTATAAACGTTGTGCATAAGTAGATTTACCTTGAGGTAGCGCTGAGGAGCAAAGTAATAAAATCGGCAGCAAGTTGAGACTTCTGAGTATCATATCTCCTTTAAAACACAAGAGACACAAACGCTGATTATCATCCAGGGAAACCGCAAACTTAAAGTTGTTAACTTCATCACGATTGTAAAATTTAAATGATACATTCTTTGTAGGCTATCTATTTTGTATTCGCCCTCTGCTCAGCTGTCACAAAGCGACACCAAGTTCATTGCAACTGTGAATAGTGAAGTTCTCAGCCATGCCGTTACAAGTGCATCACCTAATGTCAAATCCACAGATCTGCTTCAACAGTAGCAACGCTATGAAGGATCCCAACTGTCTCCAAACCTAACACAGGATTATCGTGGAAGTTACAATACATACACTACACCTTACAACGTGCACATACTGTATGTGGTCTGTTATAGGCTATTGGGAAACAATTATACACTACTTCTAAAACAACATTTCTGCAAAGGCATAACGTTTAACAAAACGAATCAATCACATAACAAAATATAAGTGTGCTACATTCTTTAACTAAAGTATTCTGACTAGCAGTAAATTTGAAACTTATGGCAACATTGCTGATTGTTTTTGAAAATGCAAAAAAATTCCCCATGCACATTGGAATGCAACAATTTACCGGGTGAAAGTACAAATTCCCTTTTTTTAAAATCCGTTAGATATCCAATAATAAAAAAGAAGGTAATAACAAATATATTTTTCAAATAAATATGAATAGTGTAATGAAACCGGAATAACTCCTGTAACCTGGTGCGTAAAGTGTAATGTCCGCTTGGTTTACTTCACTAGATCTACATAATGTAGGGAGGACTCGAGCGAAAGTGGCTTAGGTACCAGTCTCCCTCCCTCCTATATACTCCTCACTACGACCCTGTCAGTCAAGTTTAAGTATGAAATGTTTGGAACCAATTTCTAAGGCAGAATTACGTAATTCCTTTCTGATAGCGTAATGTTACTTATATCTGTTTAAAGCGGCATTTACCGGTCCCGGGGCCCCTCCCTCGCGCTCTCTCGTTTCCCAATCCAACTTCTCTATCAAGCCCACTTCATTACCTAAATTCCAACGGAATCAGGTTTCGGGGAGGAGTTTTTGATGGAGAAAACGCGATAGCGAGGTCGGATGTGAGGCTTGCGTAGCCTTTTAGGTCTGGGAGCAGTGGTGTGCCCAGGTGGTGGCCCAGGGTGGCGGCCCCCCTGAATTGTGATTGTCCAACCCAGTGCCCCCTCCAGAAATTATTGTACAGACAGCAAGACTCGATCTCAATCAATCTCACCAGAGAAAGCATCTGAGTGAGCGAAACAGCGGTCCTCTGTTTTCAAATGTGTAGCCCATGTATCTCATGCTGTTTGGCCTAATGAATTTACTTAATTTGACTGATATCCTTATATGAACTGTAACTCAGGAAAATCACAAATCATTTTATACGTTTGTTTGTTTATATTTGGGGTTAAACATTTTGGGCCCATGAACACACGAAACGTTGTAGGCTGAATGTCATTGCACTTATGGTGTTAGTAATAGATGTATCCTTCCATTCAAATGGCGGGTGCAGAGTGCACTGTTTGGATGCTGGATATATTTTAGAGTAGAAGAACATGCCAAGTAACCTAGTTAACTAAACTACATTTTGAAGTGACTTTGTTTGACGATCAGATGAAAACAAAATGACTGGTTGTGTTCATGACACATTAAAAGTTAATACATTTTGTGTTAAATGTCTTATCTTTACTATAAAGCCATAAAAACTATTTGTGCACGCGCAAGTGTGTACACACATACAATTCACGGTATAATTCACACTTTGGATGGCACTTTCAATTTAATTTACTGTTGTATGCTAATACCCTTGTTTAAAATTCTCACCTTCAATACAAACACTGTAACAAGACGTTTGGAAATGATTTATCAATTATTTTAACCAAACCTAAGCTGAAGTATTTAATGCGTTGACCCATCATAATTATGTACTTTTTAAACCCACCATGCATCGATTAAGGTCAAACATGTTCTGGCCACCCCTAAACTTAGTCTGTGCCCCACCTTTCCCACCCCATGCAACAATGTTTGGATCCAATTTTTAAGGCGGAATTACATAATTCCGTTCTGATAGCGTCATTGTCTTATATCTGTTTAAAGCGGAACCCCATTCAACATGTTCTGGACACTCCTCTGTCTGGGAGCGCAAAGCTTGGTCATGGCTGTGAATTAAAAATATATCCGCTCTATAACATATAGTCTTTGGAGTGCAGTATTTTTCAAAACGTTCCCAAAACTTTTACGCACACGTTTTTCTGTTAGTTTATTTAACAGCTTGGAATTTTAACAATTCTTAAGGCAAGCACATCAACTGCAGCCTACCTATTCAAACTACAGTATAGGATTTGTTCTACTTTTTAATCAGACCAGATCTAAACCAGCATTCATTATATTAGGCTATAGTTCACCGATGCCTGTTCAAGTGTACAGTGAATTAATGTGGCTTCTGTAACATTAGTTTGTCAAATTTAGATAATATATATAACCTATAGCCTAATAATTTGTAATTCGTTAAATATCACATTTAGGCACCAAAATAAAGTCAGCAATTCACACTGATCCACTATGATCCGTACATGGGCGGGACAGAACGCGCTGCTTACTGATGGGGGAATACTGATCCTCTAGCGATGTGTAGCGTGATCATTTAGTCAAAGTCATTTAGAACACTGACTGTTCAGACTGACTTGAACTTTGAGGGTTAAAACGACCGACCACGACCGACTCACTGGCTGTTGTGTGTTTTTAGGAATTTGGATGCTCCCGCGTTGCTGGCAAGTAGTACTGTATCTGGTCTGGAAATAAGTAGTTCCCTTCTACTTCTGCTCCCCTCTATGTTGTCAGATAGGAATGACTCGTATATTCCACTGACATTCCTTCGTTCCCGGCTCATGGAGAGGGGTCATGAAACAAACAAGAAATGGAGATAGATGAAGTGCGCGTCATTTGGAGACCTCCTTGTCTTATTTTGACAGGAACAATACGCAGGGAATAGAACAGACAGTAGCTTACCAACATAGCCAATAGGGCAGTAATACCCGAGGAATGTTCTAATAAGGAAAGAGTATCCAAGTATGTCAGTCTTAGTCATGTTTTTGAGGTGTTGGTTTCTAGCATGTTTCTAGCATTTTAGTACACTAGTCAGTTATAAGCATATTATTCCAATCAAAGGAAATATGAATCCAGCCAGTCTTTGGCCACCGTTTCCACACAGAATGCCGGTAAATACAAATTGATTGATGCCCCTTCAGTTGCCAGGTGCTCTCTAGAAAGGTTGCAGCTTACTCTTAGTCTTACCCATAGCCTTTTGGGGGCCCTTGGTTGGGGTGACCCCAACAAGCAGGTCAAATCTTATTAGTGGCCCCCTCTTGACAGCAGAGAAAAAATGTACGTTTTAATTTCCTGCAATTCTATACATTTACATTTATCTATGCCATGGACTGCACCAGATTTGCCAGTTCTTGCTATGAGATGTTACCCCACTCTTCCACCAAGGCACCTGCAAGTTCCCGGACATTTCTGGGGGGAATGGCCCTAGCCCTCACCCTCCGATCCAACAGGTCCCAGACGTGCTCAATGCGATTGAGATCTGGGCTCTTCGCTGGCCATGGCAGAACACTGACATTCCTGTCTTGCAGGAAATCATGCACAGAATGAGCAGTATGGCTGGTGGTATTGTCATGCTGGAGGGTCATGTCAGGATGAGCCTGTAGGAAGGGTACCACATGAGGGAGGAGGATGTCTTCCCTGTTATGCACAGCATTGAGATTACCTTCAATGACAACAAGCTCAGTCCGATGATGCTGTGACACACTGCCCCAGACCATGATGGACCCTCCACCTCCAAATCGATCCCGCTCCAGAGTACAGGCCTCGGTGTAATGCTCATTCCTTCGATGACAAACGCAAATCTGACCATCGCCCCTGATGAGAAAAAACCGTGACTCGTCAGCAAAGAGCACTTTTTGCCAGTCCTGTCTGGTCCAGCGACGGTGGGTTTGTGCCCATAGGTGACATTGTTGCCAGTGATATCTGGTGAGGACCTGCCTTACAACAGGCCTACAAGCCCTCAGTCCAGCCTCTCGTGGAAAGTCTGAGCACTGATGGAGGGATTGTGTGTTCTTGGTGTAACTCGGGCAGTTGTTGTTACCATCCTGTACCTGTCCCGCAGGTGTGATGTTCGGATGTACCGATCCTGTGCAGGTGTTGTTACACGTGATCTGCCACTGCGAGGACGATCAGCTGTCCGTCCTGTCTCACTGTAGCGCTGTCTTAGGCGTCTCACAGTACAGCCATTGCAATTTATTGTCCTGGCCACATCTGCAGTCCTCATGCCTCCTTGCAGCATGCCTAAGGCATGTTGGGACCCTGGGCATCTTTCTTTTGGTGTTTTTCAGAGTCAGTAGAAAGGCCTCCTTAGTGTCCTAAGTTTTCATAACTTTGAACTTAATTGTCTACCATCTCTACTCTGTTAGTGTCTTAACGACTGTTCCACGGGTGCATGTTCATTAATTGTTTATGGTTCATTGAACAAGCATGGTAAACAGGGTTTAAACCCTGTAGTATGAAGATCTGTGAAGTTATTTGGATTTTTACAAATTATCTTTGAAAGACAGGGTCCTGAAAAAGGGACGTTTCTTTTTTTGCTGAGTTTACTATTATACTGGTGTCATGAAGAGAATAACTTAATTTAAGAGAAAGAGAGAGAGAGTCAGGAATCTTAACAGTTTTCTGGTGGTGATATTGTCTGTCTGACCCAGATCATATAGACATGCTGGGCTTTGGTTTTCATCTTTCCCCTAGTTACTTTTTTAGAAACAACTAGCTTTGGTACAGCCAGTTAACAGCTGCAGTCCACTAGTCACATGTCTTTTTAGTGCACCGCAGAGATACACATTTTAAAGTTGGGAAACATGGAGAAACTGTGATCTGAGCAAACATCACATCAGCAGTTTTTCTCTCTCTCCCTCTTTCTATCTTTGTCTGTCTTACTCTCTTTCTCTCTCTCTCTCCCCCTCTCTCTCCCTCTTTCTATCTTTGTCTGTCTTACTCTCTTTCTCTCTCTTTCTCCCCATTCTCTCTCTCCCCCTCTCTCTCCCCCTCTCTCCCCCTCTCTCTTTCTCCCCCTCTCTCTCCCCCTCACTTTCTCCCCCTCTCTCCCCCCTCTCTCCCCCCTCTCTCCCCCTCTCCCCCCTCTCTCTTTCTCCCCATTCTCTCTCTCCCCCTCTCTCTCCCCCTCTCTCCCCCTCTCTCTCTTTTCTCCCCATTCTCTCTCTCCCCCTCTCTCTCTCCCCCTCTCTTTCTCCCCCTCTCTCTCTCCCCTCTCTCTCCCCCTCTCTCTCTCCCCCTCTCTCTCTCCTCTCCCCCTCTCTCTCTCCCCCCCTCTCTCCCCCTCTCTCTTTCTCCCCATTCTCTCTCTCCCCCTCTCTCTCTCCCCCTCTCTTTCTCCCCCTCTCTCTCTCCCCCTCTCTCTCTCTCTCTCTCTCCCCCTCTTTCTCCCCCTCTCTCTCTCCCCCTCTCTCTCTCTCTCTCCCTCTTCATGGCAAGGTTTCGATTCTCCCCCTCTCTCTCTCCCCTCTCTCTCTCTCTCTCTCTCTCTCTCCCCTCTCTTTCTCCCCCTCTCTCTCTCCCCCTCTCTCTCTCTCTCTCCCTCTTCATGGCAAGGTTTCGATGATGGCTGTCACTTTGTTGTCTTCTTCCAAACAGTAACACCATGTGTGTTTTTCACAGAAACTGCCTACTGTAGAGGTTTTGCACTTCAGATCATTGGAGAGGTAGTCTGGTTAAATGAGACAGAAAATTGAGTTCACCATTTAATCCACATTGAGCGCAGCATTCAGTTTGGTTTAACCAGGCTATTGGAGAGAATGAGTGACGTCTGAAGACACATGACATGGAATTTTTTAGGTCAACTTATAGTCATCAAATATGAAGTAACCCAAAAAGCTACAACCGTGCAATAAAATTAGATTAATTGCTCCTTAATCCAGACTACGCCAGCCATTCAGTCACACCAGTAAATTACATTTGGCGAGGATGGCTAGTGCTGTAAAACGTACCATTCAACCATTTTACAGTCCCTGCTGGCATTTATGTCACTTTTATAACCCAAAAATGTTTTATCATTATTCTGAGGCAAAGAGTCGCAATGATGTATACGATTGCTTAGTTTGCAAGATCTGCTGTGCTTTGCAAAATATCTTCATTTTTGACCTGCCATTGTATACCCAGTAGTAAATCACATTTTCTAAATGAATCAGAAAAACTTCATTTTTTATCAGAAATAACACTTTTGTTTTATACTTGCTGCATTCTCCGGAGCAACATGGTCTGATATCACTGGGTCCCAAATGGCACCTTAGGGTTCATGGCGCCGCAGGGGATGGCTGTGTCTCGATCTGTCCATCGTTCGTATGTGTTTTCCTTGTTATAGTGTTGGTCAGGACGTGAGCTGGGTGGGCATTCTATGTTGTGTGTCTGGTTTGTCTATTTCTATGTTTGGCCTGATATGGTTCTCAATCAGAGGCAGGTGTTAATCATTGTCTCTGATTGGGAACCATATTTAGGTAGCCTGTTTTGTGTTGGGTTTTGTGGGTGATTGTTCCTGTCTCTGTGTTTGCACCAGATAGGACTGGTTAGGTTTTCACTTTTCTTGTTTTGTATAGTCTGTTCATGTATAGTCGTCTTTATTAAAAACATGAATAACCACCACGCTGCATTTTGGTCCGATCCTTCTCGCCTCTCCTCTTCAGATGAAGAGGAGGAAATCCCTTACAGAATCACCCACCAACCAAGGACCAAGCGGCGTGGTAAACAGAGGCAGCAGCAACAGCAGCAGCAGGAGAAGCGACAGGTGCAGCAGAAGCAACAGCAGCAGCAGCAAAGGCAGCAGTGGGAGAAGCAACAGAGGCAGCAGCAGCAGTGGGAGAGGCTGCACTCTTTGGATAAATGGACTTGGGAGGAGATCCTTGACGGACAAGGACCCTGGGCAGAGCCATGGATGGAATTGGAGCTGTCGGCGAAGCAGAGTGCTGAGTCTGAGAGTGTGGAGGATGTATTGGACAGAGTAGAAAGAAAGCTGTTGGCTTGGCATAGTATGCACGGCATACCAGTGCCAGCACCACGCATCAGGCCTACAGTGCGTCCCACCTGTTCAGTGCAGCCAAAGCCTTTCTCCTCTCCTGCGCGGCCGGAGTCTCCCGCCTGTTCAGCGCAGCCAGAGCTGCCAGCCTGCATGGAGCAGCCAGAGCTGCCAGCCTGCATGGAGAAGCCTGAGCTGCCAGTCTGCATAGAGCAGCCAGAGCTGTCAGTCTGCATGGAGCAGCCAGAGCTGTCAGTCTGCATGGAGCAGCCAGAGCTGTCAGTCTGCAAGGAGCTGCCAGTCTGTAAGGAGCTGTCAGTCTGCAAGGAGCTGTCAGTCTGCACGGAGCTGTCAGTCTGCAAGGAGCTGCCAGTCTGTAAGGAGCTGCCAGGATCAGTTAGATCCGCCATTCAGCCAGGATCCGCCAGTCAGCCAGGATCCGCCAGTCAGCCAGGGTCAGCCAGGATCCACCAGTCAGCCAGGATCCGCCAGTCTGCCAGGATCCGCCAGTCAGCCAGGATCTGCCAGAACTACCAGTCAGCCAGGATCCGCCAGAACTGCCAGTCAGCCAGGATCCGCCAGTCTGCCAGGATCCGCCAGTCAGCCAGGATCCGCCAGATCTGCCAGTCGGCCAGGATCTGCCAGTCAGCCAGGATCCGCCAGTTGGCCAGGATCCGCCAGTCGGCCAGGATCCGCCGGAACTGCCAGTCGGCCAGGATCTGCCAGTTGGCCAGGATCTGCCAGTTGGCCAGGATCTGCCAGTCGGCCAGAATCTGCCAGTCGGCCAGGATCTGCCAGTCGGCCAGGATCTGCCAGTCGGCCAGGATCAGTTAGATCCGCCATTCAGCCAGGATCCGCCAGTCTGCCAGGATCCACCAGTCAGCCAGGATCCGCCAGAAGTGCCAGTCAGCCAGGATCTGCCGGAACCACCAGCCAGCCAGGATCTGGTAGATCCATCAACCTGCCTGAGCTTCCTCTCACTCCTGAGCTTCCTCTCACTCCTGAGCTTCCTCTCACTCCCGAGCTTCCTCTCACTCCCGAGCTTCCCCTCGGTCCCGAGCTTCCCAACGGTCCCGAGCTTCCCCTCGGTCCCGAGCTACCTCAGTCCAGTGGGGCCCGTGGTTAGGTTTCCTAGGCCAAGGTTAGCGGCGAGGGTCGCCACTCAAGGGACACTAAGGAGGTGGACTAAGACAATTATGGAGTGGGGTCCACGTCCAGCACCAGAGCCGCCACCGCGGACAGATGCCCACCCAGACCCTCCCCTACAGGTTTAGGTTGTGCGTTCGGAGTCCGCACCTTGGAGGGGGGTTCTGTCACGTTCTGTCCATCGTTCGTATGTGTTTTCCTTGTTTTAGTGTTGGTCAGGACGTGAGCTGGGTGGGCATTCTATGTTGTGTGTCTGGTTTGTCCATTTCTATGTTTGGCCTGATGTGGTTCTCAATCAGAGGCAGGTGTTAGTCATTGTCTCTGATTGGGAACCATATTTAGGTAGCCTGTTTTGTGTTGGGTTTTGTGGGTGATTGTTCCTGTCTCTGTGTTTGCACCAGATAGGACTGTTTAGGTTTTCACTTTTCTTGTTTTGTATAGTCTGTTCATGTATAGTCGTCTTTATTAAAAACATGAATAACCACCACACTGCATTTTGGTCCGCCTCTCTTTCACCAGAAGAAAACCCTTACAGGCTGCCATTTTACTCCTAACCAATTGTGTTATTTTGTGTGTTTTTTCGCATTGTTTGTAACTTATTTTGTACATAATGTTCATGCTATCGTCTCTTATGACTGAAAAGAGCTTCTTGATATCAGAACAGCGATTACTTACCTGAAACTGGATGAAGATTTCTTTTTACGAGTCTGACACAAAGGATATAATGTTGCTCCCGGACAAGGTCCAAATCCCCGTCATTTGCATGAAGAAAAGAAGGAGATACAGGGGTGCAGATCAGGGTGCCTTGTGAGAATTCGTTGGTGAGTGGGTAACCCACCTCTACCATCCGTTCTATTGGCCAACGTGCAATCACTGGAGAATAAACTGGATGAGCGCCGTGTGAGACTATCCTACCAACATATGTGTACTACTTGTATGTACTGAGTGTACTGTGTGTATTGTGTGTACTGTGTGTACCTTATGTACTGTGTGGCCGATATCGGGAGTCCCATAGACCCAGCATTGTCCGGGTTAGGGTCTGGCAGGGGTAGGCCGTCATTGTAAACTGACTTGCCTAGTAAAAATAATGGTTAAATAAAATACAAATAATAATACTTTGTGTATATACTGTATGTACCGTGTGTACTGTGTGTGTACTGCATGTACTGTGTGTGTACTGTATGTACTGTATGTGTTTACTGTATGTACTGTGTGTATTGTGTGTACCCTGTGTACTGTATTTCTGTACTGTGTGTACTGAACACTCAGGTCCATCTTTCTCCCTCCCTAGAAAGCATAAGCCAGCTTAGTGCTTATCTTGACCATTGATGGAGGCAGACAGACAGAAATGAATGATGGAGAAAAAGATGAGAGAAAGCGAGGTGAATACCACAGGAAATACCACATAGATTTCAGATCAATCCAATCTTATGTTTTTCATCTTCACTCACTCAACAACTCTGGAATTAGAGGTGTAAAATAACATGTTACAGAAAAACTATTGATGTAAAGAAACATTTGAGTTGCATGTTCCCATCACAGCTTTGGGACTATATTCTTACATCTAGATGTGTTATTTGAGTATGTGGGGCCCCACCACATGCCCGGGGACTCCTAACGGAACACACACACACACACACACACACACACACACACACACACACACACACACACACACACACACACACACACACACACACACACACACACACACACACACACACACACACACACACACACACAGTCTAAGATTCTGCATGCCTGGTGTAAGATGTTTGATGATGGGTATGACTGGATTACACAACCAGGCCAGGCTGCTTGTCAAAATGATGCATTGGGTTCAAACTCTTGGACAGTTTGAGTAAGTTGATTGTTCCACTATGATGAGGGAAGAACATACACACACAACACACACACACACACACACACACACACACACACACACACACACACACAGTTCAATGGGAAAGAAGGATTCAGAAGGACAGGAACGTCTGAGGAGGACAGGAACGTTTGACCACGTGCGTTCACGTGAGAGTTAGCTTGAGTTCCATTGCATTTCTGAAGATAAAGGAATTCTCCGGTTGTAACATTATTGAAGATTTATGCTAAAAACATCCTAAAGATTTATTCTATACTTTGTTTGACATGTTTCTATGGACTGTAATGGAACTTTTTGACTTTTCGTCTGCTCGCGCGTCGTGAATTTAGATTACTGGGCTAAACGCGCAAACAAAAAGGAGGTATTTGGACATAAATTATGGACTTTATCGAACAAATCAAACATTTATTGTGGAACTGGGATTCTTGGGAGTGCATTCTGATGAAGATCATCAAAGGTAAGTGAATATTTATAACGCTATTTCTGACTTCTGTTAACTCCAACATGGCGGATATCTGTATGGCTTGATTTGTTGTCTGAGCGCCGTACTCAGATTATTGCACAGTTTGCTTTTTCCGTAAAGTTTAAAAAAAATCTGACACAACGTTTGCATTAAACAGGTCCTGGATGGCAGGAAGCTTGGCCCCAGTGATGTACTGGGACGTTCGCACTACCCTCTGTAGCACCTTACGGTCAGATGCCGATCAGTTTCCATACCAGGCGGTCAGGATACTCTCAACGGTGCAGCTGTAGAACCTTTTGAGGATCTGGGGACCCATGCCAAATCTTTTCAGCCTCCTGAGGGGGAAAAGGTTTTGTCGTGCCCTCTTCATGACTGTTTTGGTATGTTTGGACCATGATAGTTCGTTGGTGATGTGGACACCAAGGAACTTGAAACTCTCGACCCGCTTTTCTTGTAGTCCACGATCAACTCCTTTGTCTTGCGCACATGTTGTGAGTGTAATGTTTACCGTTCATTTTTATTTTTTTATTTCACTTTTGTTCATTATCTATTTCACTTGATTTGGCATATGTTTCCCAAGCCAATAAAGCCCTTTGAATTGAATTGAATTGAGAGAGAGCGAACGAGCGAGACAAAACGGGAGAGATGAACAGACTGAGCGAAGGAGAGAGAGGAAGAGACAGGAAAAGAGAACGATATAAAGAGAGAGAGAAAGAGACAGAGAAACAGAAAAAAGAGAAGGAAAGAAGGAAAAGGAAAGAAACACAAAGAGCGAATGAATGAATAGAGCGTTACATTCTCAGAGCTGTCCAGTGTAGCTAAGAAGAAGATGAGGAGTAGGGGGAGGAGCTCTGGCCTTGGGTCCCTGGGCACAGAAGGTGCAGTGTTGCTGCTGCTGCAACGCTGCTTTTAAGCTCTACTACTGCTCTACAATACAGTTTCAACTCTAAAGGACATCTACACCCTATACTTAACCCAGGCTTAAACTCTGCTGCTGCTACAACGCTGCTTTAAAGCTCTACTACTGCTCTACAATACAGTTTCAACTCTAAAGGATATCTACACCCTATACTTAACCCAGGCTTAAACTCTGCTGCTGCTGCTACAACGCTGCTTTAAAGCTCTACTACTGCTCTACAATACAGTTTCAACTCTAAAGGATATCTACACCCTATACTTAACCCAGGCTTAAACTCTGCTGCTGCTACAACATTGCTTTAACTCCCTGCTGCTCTACAATTCAGTTTAAACTCTACAGCAACGGTATCAAACCAATTTTGCCCCAGGGGTGCATTCAGTCTTCAACGAGGTCCTTGGGACTGCACTGAAAATGTGTTATATTTTCTCGCCTTGAAATAAAAAATAAAAAGGTCCTCTATCCATCGTAAAAATAAAAAATCTATGCTCCCTGATTGTCTAGCTTTCATTTGGGTGATTATTAGTGAGCTGGACACAGTCAAGAATCTGTATGAATGTAGACAATCTCTACAGTTTCCATTTGGTTTTAGTCATTTTAAAGTATATTGAGTTAGTCCCCCTCCCCCCAAATACATACTTTTTCTCAAACCACCCGCAGGCTAGACTTAACCCTTTAACTACTGCTGCTGTATCACAGCTTTAAAACTCCAATACTGCTCTACTATAAAGTTTACAGGATATCTACAACCCAGGCTTCAACTACTGCTGCAATGCTCTGCTGTGACTTCATTTGAGTCTTTTAGCAGATGCTTATCTCGAGCAAGGTACAATCATTCAGTTCAACTAAGTGTAAAGTAAAACCTATATTATCAGTACTATAAAGCTATATTTTCAGTACTGTAAAGCTACATTATCAGTACTATAAAGCTATATTATCAGTACTCTAAAGCTATATTATCAGCACTATAAAGCTATATTATCAGTACTATAAAGCTATATTATCAGTACTATAAAGCTATATTATCAGTACTATAAAGCTATATTATCAGTACTCTAAAGGAAAAACAAGTGTTAGGAACATAAGATGTTCTTTATTTCTGTAGTGTGTCTACAATTACATTTAGTAAGATTAGTGATTTAGTGAGAAGCTCCAAATAAGTCATATTTTTCTTATTGATATTATTTTCATTGTTTTTAGGTTCTGTGAAATACCCACTCAGTACATTGTGAAACTGTTCTCTAGTGAAACAATCAGTCATTGGCTGGCTGGCCTACTCCTCCTGTCAGATCAGTTTGATGAACACGTGACTTTCTTTCATTCCGTCTTCCTTTTGGGTATTTTTGTGCGTTTGTGTGCGTTTTGGGATTAGTGAGACAGACTGAGTTCATTCCCTTGGACACACCAGAACATCAGCTAATCTCTCTGTCTGGGAGGCCAATAGACCGACTGTGACTGGAAACACAACATAGTTTCAGTCCAATAAAGTGAAGATCCTTGCGTGTCTTATCTTAGCCATGGCCATGGTCGTTCGCAATCTAGGCTGACAGGGTTGGAAGTGGTAGTGCTCCATCTATGAAGAATCCTCACCAAAACTTTCTTCAAGTTCGACCTTTAAGTTAAATGATAATAAACCGACTAACTGGGGAAGAGCGGAGCACATATAGATCTTACTTTACTAGCTGATTTATTCTGGAAAATCACTTGGTTCTGACAGGTAGTGGACAGAGAGCATCATATCTCCAAATAAAAGTTCAAGCCTATGTCACAAATGGCACCCTATTCCCTATATAGTGCACTACTTCTGACAAGAGCCCTACTATATGAGCCCTGGTCAAAAGTAGTGCGCTATATAGGCAATAAGGTGGCATTTGGGATGCATCCATAGGCCTAATCTCTATGTAGTGCACTGCTTCGACCAGAGTCAAATAGCACCCTATTTCCTATACAGTGTACCCCTTTAGGTAGAAAGTAGTGCACTATATAGGGAATAGGTTGCCATTTGAGATTCACACACGACTCCCACACACACAAAAGAAACTATTCATTGAAGACAGGTTGAGGTTTGGTCTGTCGGTCGCTCGCTCGCTCGCTCGGCGCTCTGGTCTGCACTATGATTTAGCGGGAGTGGATGAAGATTCCCAAATGGCACCCTATTCCCTACATGGCTCTGGTAAAAAGTAGTGAATTATATAGGGAATGGGGTGCCATTTGGAACGCCACAGGGGTTGCAGATTCTTGGATTCCTAAGATCCCAGAATAGAATTTTCTGCTCATTATTGGGTCCAGGTTTCAGGGTTGGCACATCAAGTCTGTCTGTACACTGCCTGACGATGTAAATCTGAGATATGCTCCAGCTGTATCGGCCATTCAGGGTAAAGGTCTGATCTACGATGCCATGTTGGCAAATTAGTGTAGAATTGGTTGTAGAAATGCTGTGGGAATATGCTGTCGTTTGTCATAGTCTCTTGCTGTGCTATGCCATGTTTGAAGCATTTGAGTGTCTCAAATAGAGCGATCATGCACCAAATAGGGGTACTCATTACCGAATCCATCAGTACCAGTACAATTATATTATTATAATTATATTACCACATTATTATTAGATTATTATATTACCATATGCACGGCAAAACTAAAGACATACAGTACCAGCAAAACCAACTCCAAAAATCATCATCGTCATTTTGAATGAATTCTTCCCGGAAGATTTGATTTGTATATCCAGGCTGTATCACATCCGGCCGTGATTGAGAATCTCGTAGGGCGGCGCACAATTGGCCCAGCGTCGTCCGGGTTAGGGTTTGGCCGGGGTAGGCTGTTATTGTAAATAAGAATTTGTTCTTAACTGACTTGCCTAGTTAAATAAAAGTTACATATGTTTCACCTCAAACTAAATATGAAACAGTTGCCTTCCTCAAGTATTTAGTCAAAACAAGGAAACAACAATAACAACAACAGCCACAAATCCTCAAGAAACTGAGTTGCCCAAGGCCAGTGTTTTGTTATAAAACTAAATGAAACCACTGGTGTATCTGGTAGGAATAAAGCAAAGCAAGTTTATGTCATATTTCCAACTGCCATGTTATTAATGGTGTGGTTTGTATTTGAATGACCATGATGGGTATCATCAGAGTCCATATGAGTGTAATTATATTTATAACCCAGCACACCTCGACAAAGAGATACTCTCACTATCTCCCTCCACTCTATCATTTAGTCTTATTCTCACATACTCACAACCCTTGAGCCCATCAAACTCTCTTAGCTTAGATCCTTACCTGCCCAGATGGAATAATACTTTAATACTTTTAATGACCCAGCTGGATTACTGATAACATCACCACAGAAAAACAGCTGGATTACTGATTACATCACCACAGAAAAACAGCTGGATTACTGATAACATCACCACAGAAAAACAGCTGGATTACTGATAACATCACCACAGAAAAACAGCTGGATTACTGATTACATCACCACAGAAAAACAACTGGATTACTGATTACATCACTACAGAAAAACAGCTGGATTACTGATTACATCACCACAGAAAAACAGCTGGATTACTGATTACATCACCACAGAAAAACAGCTGGATTACTGATTACATCACCACAGAAAAACAGCTGGATTACTGATAACATCACCACAGAAAAACAGCTGGATTACTGATTACATCACCACAGAAAAACAGCTGGATTACTGATAACATCACCACAGAAAAACAGCTGGATTACTGATTACATCACCACAGAAAAACAGCTGGATTACTGATAACATCACCACAGAAAAACAGCTGGATTACTGATAACATCACCACAGAAAAACAGCTGGATTACTGATTACATCACCACAGAAAAACAGCTGGATTAATGATTACATCACCACAGAAAACAGCTGGATTACTGATAACATCACCACAGAAAACAGCTGGATTACTGATTACATCACCACAGAAAAACAGCTGGATTACTGATTACATCACCACAGAAAAACAGCTGGATTACTGATAACATCACCACAGAAAAACAGCTGGATTACTGATTACATCACCACAGAAAAACAGCTGGATTACTGATAACATCACCACAGAAAAACAGATGGATTACTGATTACATCACCACAGAAAACAGCTGGATTACTGATTACATCACCACAGAAAAACAGCTGGATTACTGATAACATCACCACAGAAAAACAGCTGGATTACTGATTACATCACCACAGGAAAACAGCTGGATTACTGATTACATCACCACAGAAAAACAGCTGGATTACTGATTACATCACCACAGAAAAACAGCTGGATTACTGATTACATCACCACAGAAAAACAGCTGGATTACTGATTACATCACCACAGAAAACAGCTGGATTACTGATTACATCACCACAGAAAAACATCTGGATTACTGATTACATCACCACAGAAAAACAGCTGGATTACTGATTACATCACCACAGAAAAACAGCTGGATTACTGATAACATCACCACAGAAAACAGCTGGATTACTGATAACATCACCACAGAAAAACAGCTGGATTACTGATTACATCACCACAGAAAAACAGCTGGATTACTGATTACATCACCACAGAAAAACAGCTGGATTACTGATTACATCACCACAGAAAAACAGCTGGATTACTGTTTACATCACCACAGAAAAACAGCTGGTTTACGAATAACATGACCACAGAATAACATAGAAACAAAAAAAGAACATACAGATCTCAAACAAACATTTTGGAATATGTTGATGGTTTGAGATTGATGCTGTCATTCTGTCTGTCTACATCTGTGGGTGAGGTGAGGTGGAGATTTAGGTTGGTGCCTTCAGCCAAAATTTGAAAATAGTTTATTTTGTAGTTTATTTGAAAATACCAACTTTCCAAATACTAGAGGAAGTCAAATATAGTTTTATAGAGTTTAAACTAAAAGGCAACTATTTTCTGTGATAATCAAACACAGAAAACCAAATCATATTTGAAAGATTTTTGAATAACTCTCAGAAAACCAAATACTATTTAAAGTAACTTGTTATTTGAAAAATACAATTTCTTTGAAGGCTGCCAAATATTTGATGGAAAAACAAAAATGACAAGTTAGTCGAATTAGTCTAAATATATGATCATTAGCACATGGTTTGGAGGGCTCTCTGATGTCAATCTTAATTACAGCCTATAGCCTAAATTAAATACATGAGGGACATGGAGTCACCTTAACATTAGAGTAGACCACTTTTTCAGGTTCAAAAGGACTAAGAAATATATTTTCATAATGAGTGATACATAAGGTAATACATTAACACTTGAACATGTGTAGTAACTTTGTGATTATTACAATAGCAACATTGTTACATAGGACTTTGGAAATGTCTTTATAATGACATAATAATGGAGTTGTTACATAAGTGGAACAAGGAACAGTCACTATTCCTCTTGTGTACAGTACTTACAAAAACTCACTATTCTTCTTGTGTACAGTACTTACAAAAACTCACTATTCCTCTTGTGTACAGTACTTACAAAAACTCACTATTCCTCTTGTGTACAGTACTTACAAAAACTCACTATTCCTCTTGTGTACAGTACTTACAAAAACTCACTATTCCTCTTGTGTACAGTACTTACAAAAACTCACTATTCCTCTTGTGTACAGTACTTACAAAAACTATTCCTCTTGTGTACTATTCCTCTTTGTGTGTACAGTACTTACAAAAACTCACTATTCCTCTTGTGTACAGTACTTACAAAAACTCACTATTCCTCTTGTGTACAGTACTTACAAAAACTCACTATTCCTCTTGTGTACAGTACTTACAAAAACTCACTATTCCTCTTGTGTAC
Organism: Oncorhynchus tshawytscha; assembly: GCF_018296145.1. NCBI lineage: Eukaryota > Metazoa > Chordata > Actinopteri > Salmoniformes > Salmonidae > Oncorhynchus > Oncorhynchus tshawytscha. Next base: position 95,535,985 of record NC_056429.1, on the reverse strand, counting down.
AGTACTTACAAAAACTCACTATTCCTCTTGTGTACAGTACTTACAAAAACTCAGCTCATTATGCAGCAATTAAAATGCGACAAGCAATGTATTATGTAACAACACACTAATAAAATGTTGCTCCAAAAGTAATTACAGTTACAGCACAAGAACATTTGAATGTTAAGAGTTACTGAGAATGCTAACATTAACAACATATTGCTATTAAATGTAGCAAGGAAACTAAATATACAAAAGCTGCCCCCCTTGAATCAACTACATCAAATATAAATGTATTTATAAATGTGAAATGCTTACTTTACGGGTCATTTTCCAACAATGCAGTTAAAGATAAAAAATATGAAATAAAACAGAAATAGTGACACAAGGAATAAATACACAGTGAATAATGAATAACAATGATGAGTAAAACATTACAGTCGATGTGCAGGGGTTGAGTCTTTTTAAAGGTGACACTTTTTTGGGCCTTCCTCTGACACCGCCTGGTATAGAGCTCCTGGATGGCAGGGAGCTCGGCACCAGTGAGTCATACATTAGTTTATGATTGCTTTACTGGTTTGTCTTGATTACGTACAGCTGGGGCAATGGACATTCAGCAGAATGGATATTTACCGAACGTTAAGATAGAAATGCATTGTGTAGATTAAATATGACTGTCAGATAGATTGGAATAGTATAGGAGATTGTCTGTCCTCTATTCATTCTATTTTTCTATCTTCAACATGCAGTTCCAGATTCAGCCCTGCTATTAATTGAAGGCAGCCAATCCAATAGTTTTGAATAGAGAAGGTCTGGAATAGAGAAGTATAGTTTAAAGTATAGTTGTCCCAGGTCTGGAATAGAGAAGTAGTTGTCGTAGGTCTGGTCGCAGGTCTTGAATAGAGAAGTATAGTTGTCCCAGGTCAAGAATAGAGAAGTATAGTTAAAACTATAGTTATCGCAGGTCTTGAATAGCGAAGTATCGTTAAAAGTAGAGTTGTCCCAGTTCTGGAATAGAGAAGTATAGTTAAAAGTATAGTTGTCCCAGTTCTGGAATAGAGAAGTATAGTTAAAAGTATAGTTGTCCCAGGTCTGGAATAGAGAAGTATATTTAAAAGTATAGCTGTCCCAGGTCTGGAAAAGAGAAGTATAATTAAAACTATAGTTGTCATAGGCCTGGTATAGAGAAGTATAGTTAAAAGTATAGTTGTCCCAGGTCTGGAATAGAGAAGTATAGTTAAAAGTATAGTTGTCCCAGGTCTGAAATAGAGAAGTATAGTTAAAAGTAGAGTTGTCCCAGGTCTGGAACAGTGACATATACTGTACTATAGTTGTCGCTGATCTGGAATAGAGAAGTATAGTTTAAAGTATAGTTGTCCCAGGTCTGGAACAGAGAAGTAGTTGTTGTAGGTCTGGTCGCAGTTCTTGAATAGGGAAGTATAGTTGTCCCAGTTCTGGAATAGAGAAGTACAGTTAAAAGTATAGTTGTCCCAGTTCTGGAATAGAGAAGTATAGTTAAAAGTATAGTCCCAGTTCTGGAATAGAGAAGTATAGTTAAAACTATAGTTATCGCAGGTCTTGAATAGAGAAGTATAGTTAACAGTATAGTTGTCCCAGGTCTGGAATAGAGAAGTATAGTTAAAAGTATAGTTGTCCCAGGTCTGGAATAGAGAAGTATAGTTAAAAGTATAGTTGTCCCAGGTCTGGAATAGAGAAGTATAGTTAACAGTATAGTTGTCCCAGGTCTGGAATAGAGAAGTATAGTTAAAAGTATAGTTGTCCCAGGTCTGGAATAGAGAAGTATAGTTAAGAGTATAGTTGTCCCAGTTCTGGAATAGAGAAGTATAGTTAAGAGTATAGTTGTCCCAGTTCTGGAATAGAGAAGTATAGTTAAGAGTATAGTTGTCCCAGTTCTGGAATAGAGAAGTATAGTTAAGAGTATAGTTGTCCCAGTTCTGGAATAGAGAAGTATAGTTAAGAGTATAGTTGTCCCAGTTCTGGAATAGAGGACTATTTCAGACACAACTTCAGTTTCAGTTTTTCACCGTGTTACCCGCCAGGTTTGTTGTAGAGTTGAATATTTTCCCAGGATTTTACAAATGTTCCATCCCGAGAATAAACCCCTTTTTAGTCGGGTAACCCGGTATTTCCCGCCAAAACCAGAAGTGTCATACAAAAGCATTATAAAGTATATACATATGTCTGGATTTGATTAGATATTTGATCAGAATGAAAATTCAAACCTGATGCTACCTGAGCTTCATGAGCTGTATATTAAATACATTTTATGAGCCCTACATTAAAGACATTTAATAATTTATTTTATTAGGATCTCTTTTAGGTCTCGTTTGCACTAATCCTCCAAGAGTTAAACATTCAAATAAAATGTATAATACGATAACACTTTCACATATAACACACTGTTACAAACAGACATAATACACTGACACATTGACCAGAGAAATACTCTTAACAGTCTGCAAAGATGGATTGATTCCTTCATCTACCGTAGTTCCACACAACCTTCCAATTTATTGTATTTAAATGGTTCTAAAGTATTGTTTTAATTTAAATATTGAAAGGTTTCTGGTTTGCTCAGATAAACTATTCAATTTCTTTATTGCTCTAAATTGAAATGTTATTTTGCCTATTTCTCTTTTCTGCCTGGATAACACATGGACAATCTATTCCTAGTATTAACTGAATGTCTGTCTCTAACCAACTGAATACTGTTGTGAACAGAGTTTGGTCGTTTTAAACGGTATACATTGTGAAATAAAATAAGCATGTATTTTTCAATTATGTTGTTTATTGATGACCAACAAAGAGCATTGCGCATGACTACAACAGAAGAACCATATTTCAACCTTAAAACAATCCTTGCTGCTTTGTTCTGTGCAATCTGCAGCCTCCTAATTTCACTTGCTATTGCAATTCCCCAGACCACAGAATAGTTCACCTGACTCTCAATTAATGCTTGGGTTGTTTTGTAAAGAATCTTTCTTGGAAAATATTTTTCTATCATTCTAATCATGCATGCAATTTTAAGATTGTTTTTTAATTTTTTTATTTTTTTTTTACATATATGAGTTATTTGAGACGACTATGATACCTGTAAGTAGTTGTCTAGCTGCACCCCTAGTAGTATGGTTTCTGCCACTTCCTCAATTTGTACTCCCCCCATACTTAATTGTATCCCATGCTGTGTTGGCCTTTTTTTCTGGTGGAACAGACCAACATAACCTTGGTTCTTCTTGGTGTTCAAATTAAGTTTGTTCCAGCAAACCCACTCCCTGATATTTCCCAGATCTACTTGTAGAGCTTGCTGTACCTGTTGAACCGATTGTCTTGCTGTATAAATTGTAGTATCATCTGCAAATCAGATAAGGCATAAGGAAGGTAATTGGTATATATTACTTAAAGAAGTGGCCCAAGGCAGATGCCCTGCCGTATTCCACAGTTTAAAGCAGGGGTGGGGGATGTCCGGCCTCCGGGCTATATACGGCCTACAAGACCGTTTGATCAGGCCCCTGATCCAATTCATAAATATATGTTTTTTAAATAAAAAAAAGCTCTAGACGTGAGTCTGGAAAGCGCGCAAAGGCATTTTGTGAGCGGTTTAAGGATGTGAGAAGTAAAACAACTGGAGTTGAACATATTTGCAACTCCATTTAACGTCGAATCCAGTGGATGTTGGTGAACCAGTGAACCAGAAATTGTTGCAACCCCTATTACTAGCCTGTTCAACCTCTCTTTCGTATCGTCTGAGATCCCCAAAGATTGGAAAGCTTCCGCGATCATCCCCCTCTTCAAAGTGGTAGACACTCTAGACCCAAACTGCTACAGAACTATATCTATCCTACCCTGCCTTTCTAAGGTCTTCAAAAGCCAAGTTAACACACAGATTACTGACCATTTCGAATCCCAACGTACCTTCTCCACTATGCAATCTGGTTTCCGAGCTGGTCATGGGTGCACCTCAGCCACGCTCAAGGTCCTAAACTATATCATAACCGATCGATAAGAGACATTACTGTGCAGCCGTATTCCGAGGCTTTCGACTCGGTCATCACCACATTCTTATCGGCAGACTCAACAGTCTTCGTTTCTCAAATGACTGCCTCACCTGTTTCACCAACTATTTCTCTGTTCAGTGTGTCAAATTGGAGGGCCTGTTGTCCGGACCTCTGGCAGTCTCTTTGGGGGTGCCACAGGGTTCAATTCTCGGGTCGACTCTCTTCTCTGTATGAATCAATGATGTCGCTCTTGCTGCTGGTGATTCTCTGATCCACCTCTATGCAGACGACACTATTCTGTATACTTCTGGCCCTTCTTCAGACACTGTGTTAACTAACCTCCAGACGAGCTTCAATGTTATACAACTCTCCTTCCGTGGCCTCCAACTGCTCTTAAATGCAAGTAAAACTAAATGCATGCTCTTCAAGCGATCGCTGCCCGCACCTCCCCGCCCATCCAGCATCACTACTATGGATGGTTCTGACTTATATGTGGACAACTACAAATCCCTAGGTGTCTGGTTAGACTGTAAACTCTCCTTCCAGACTCACATTAAGCATCTCCAATCCAAAATTAAATCTAGAATCGGCTTCCTATTTCGCAACAAAGCCTCCATCACTCATGCTGCCAAACATACCCTCGTAAAACTGACCATCCTACCGATCCTCGACTTCGGCGATGTCATTTACAAAATAGCCTCCAACACTCTACTCAACCAATTGGCTGCAGTCTATCACAGTACCATCTGTTTTGTCACCAAAGTACCATATACTACCCATCACTGCAACCTCTACACTCTCGTTGGCTGGCCCTCGCTTCATACTCGTTGCCAAACCCACTGGCTCCAGGTCATCTACAAGTTTTTGCTAGGTAAATCCCCGCCTTACCACAGCTCACTGGTCACCATAGCAGCACCCACCCATAGCAAGCGCTCCAGCAGGTATACCTCACTGGTCACCCCCAAAGCCAATTCCTCCTTTGGTCACCTTTCCTTCCAGTTCTCTGCTGCCAATGACAGGAATGAACTGCAAAAATCACTGAAGCTGGAGACTCATATCTTCCTCACTAAGCACCAGCTGTCAGAGCAGCTCACAGATCACTACACCTGTACATAAAATAGCCCTTCCAACTACCTCATCCCCTTGCTGTATTTATTTATTTATCTTGCTCATTTGCACCCCAGTATCTCTACTTGCACATGTATCTTCTACACATCAATCACTCCAGTGTTTAATTGGTATATTGTAATTACTTTGCCACTATGGCCTATTTATTAACTTACCTCCCTCATTTGCACACACTGTATATAGACTTTTTATACTGTATTATTGACTGTATATTTGTTTATTCCATGTGTAACTCTGTGTTGTTGTATGTGTCGAACTGCTTTGCTTTATCTTGGCAAAGGTCGCAGTTGTAAATGAGAACTTGTTAGAGAACTAGCCCACCTGGTTAAATAAAGGTGAAATAAAATAAATAAAATGCATGTTTTTTTATATTTTTAGATGGCCTACAACACGACGTCATTTAGCTGCAAACAATGACAAGCTCAAAGCCAAGGAACAATAACCTCCCTCTCCTTGAGTTTTACAAAATGTACGTTAGCGCTGAGCATTTCCCTGTTCTGAGGAGACATGCACTGTGTTCAGGACGACCTACTGCTGTGAGCAGTTCTTTTCCAAACAGACTCTTGCAAAGACTCGTTTCCGCTCAAGACTGACTGACACAAACCTGGAAAACCAGCTGCGAGTAGCGTCATCTTCACTGCCAGCTGACATCAAACGCCTCGTCAAAGATAAGCAGTTTCAGCCATCGCTTTAGAGGTGAGTTTGAACAAGTAATCATAATAACAACAACATTATTTACAATACTAATATTTATTTAAATAGGAATAGCGCTTTTCTAAATACTCAAGGACACAAGAAACATCATAAAAGTCATATTTAAACTATAAAACCAATGTCAGTGATTAAAGTCACATTAAAACATGAATAAAGCAGGAAATAGCACATTTTTATAATATGGCCCTCAAATTAATTTATAAATATCCAAATGGCAGAAACTTTTTAAAGCATGAGGGGAAGAAAATGAACCATTGATGTAGGTGGACTGTTTCCTGTCAGTTAGATATGACTGTACCCAATTCAATGCTACCTCCTTAAAACCATAATGCAATAATTTTGTCAAAAGATCCACTAAACCAAATGCTGCACTAAAATCTAAAAATAGTACACCCACAAACCTGCCATTATCCATAGCATTGAGCCACTGGTCAGTCATGTCAACCAATGCAGAGTGGAATGGTTTTTGTGACAAGCATGCTGATTGACTGTGATTAGATCTTTCTTTTCCATGTACTCCCATATTTGTCTACTCACAATACCCTCCAATATCTTACTGCGTGAAGGGAGTAGACTAATTGGTTGACTATCAGCAGGAGTAATGTGTTCTTTGCTGTCTTTTGGAATTGGACACAGCATAGAATGCTTCCATACATTTGCAAACATCCCCTTTTCCTAGTAACCAATTCAATATTTATTTCAGTGGAGCTGCAATCTGGGGAGCAGCAGTAAAAAATAGTCCATAAGATCATAACCTGTAGATTTACCATCAGTATGACTTCAAAATAGGTTTAACACCTCCTCTACTGACACCATTTGTAGACTAAAAGAGCAGGTTTGTTTGCTCATAATATGATCATCAATCCATTGCACAGTTGCTTGTTTGGAAGAATGGGTGTGTACATTATCGCTCAGTAAATACATTTTCTTTGTAAAAAAATCAGCAACATGATTGGCAATATCAGCAGTTTTTTTATTGTTCTCCATCAACCTCCACACTAGATGGGCATGATTGTCCATTACCTCAGGATGATTTAAATCACGCTACAGAATGTTTTATTGATTTAATAAAACATTCTGTAGCGTGATTTAAATCATCCTCTAGATAAATCAGCTTCCAGGGTACAGCAGCCAAATCATTTTGAAATTGCTCATGATTAAATGTTTTAACATTTCTCTTGACCACAATCCTTGGGGGTTTCTTTGAATCCTTGGTGTTCATGGTTATGGTCTGTCCTGGCCACTGGCATTGATCTGGCTTTAAAGCATTGCAATGGTATATTACAGAAGATCAGATCAATGTATGTGTCCGAACGGTGACCCAACTTAGTTGATGATCTAGTAGTATCATTAACCATTTGTTTCAAACCACAGCTCTCAGCATATCTTAGTTACTGTATATATGAATTATTATGATCCTTCCAATTTATATTAAAATCACCCAAGATAATTACATCTCTGTTACTATCTGTGGCCTGGTAAAACCCTGTGCATAAGTTATCCAGATAGGACACCTTAGAGCTAGGAGGTTTATACACACATCCTGCCAATATGGGTGCCTGGTGAGGCAGATGTACTTGAGCCCATAGTGCCTCTATTTGACACACATTAAGGTCATCCCTCCTCTTAAAAGGTACAGTATAGATTCTGAATGTAGAATCTAGTTAGATTACTTGTTGGTTATTACCGCATTGTCGGAACTAGAAGCACAAGCATTTCGCTACACTCGCATTAACATCTGCTAACCATGTGTATGTGACAAATAAAATGTGATTTGATTTGATGATTTGATTTGATGTACAGTGCTACACCACACCATTCCTATTCCTGTCCCTTCTAAGTTAGGACATCTACTTTGTGCATGACACAAGTAATATTTCCAAGAATTGTTTACAGACCGAATATTTCACTTATAATTCAGTGTATCACATATCCAGTGGTTCAGAAGTTAACATACACTACGTTGACAGCTTGGAAAATTCCAGAAAATGATGTCATGGCTTTAGAAGCTTCTGATAGGCTAATTGACATAATTTGAGTCAATTGGAGGTGTACCTGCGGATGTATTTCAAGGCCTACCTTCAAACTCAGTGCCTCTTTGCTTGACATTATGGGAAAATCAGAAGAAATCAGCCAAGACCTCAGAAAAAAAATTGTAGACCTCCACAAGTCTGGATCATCCTTGGGAGCAGTTTCCAAATGCCCGAAGGTACCACGTTCATCTGCACAAACAATAGTATGCAAGTATAAACACTATGGGACCACGCAGCCATCATAGCGCTCAGGAAGGAGACACGTTCTGTCTCCTAGAGATATTATTCAGCGGCAGATGGGCTGTCTGGGCCTATCCTGAGGGTAGATTTATCATGCATGGTGAACTGCACTCCATACTGAGATGGGCTGTCTGGGCCTATCCTGAGGGTAGATTTATCATGCATGGTGAACTGCACTCCATACTGAGATGGGCTGCCTGGGCCTATCCTGAGGGTAGATTTATCATGCATGGTGAACTGCACTCCATACTGAGATGGGCTGTCTGGGCCTATCCTGAGCGTTGATTTATCATGCATGGTGAACTGCTCTCCATACTGAGATGGTGTTACGGCTTTCTTCCGTCGAAGGAGAGTCGGACCAAAATGCAGCGTGGTGGTTACTCATGTTCTTTAATGGAAGATGAACGATACATGAAATAACTTAAATCTACAAAACAACAAACGGACCGTGAAAACCTATACAGCCTATCTTGTGACAACAAACACAGAGACAGGAACAATCACCCACAAAAACACAGTGAAACCCCGGCTACCTAAATATGGTTCCCAATCAGAGACAACGAGAATCCCCTGACTCTGATTGAGAACCGCCTCAGGCAGCCATAGACTATGCTAGACAACCCTACTCAACCACAATCCCAATACCTACTAAAACCCCAATACAAAAACACACCACAAAATAAACCCATATCACACCCTGGCCTGACCAAATAAATAAATAAAACACAAAATACTAAGACCAAGGCGTGACAGATGGGCTGTCTGTTTCCACTCTGAGCGTTGATTTATCATGCACGGTGAACTGCTCTCCCTACTGAGATGGGCTGTCTGAGCCTATCCTGAGGGTAGATTTATCATGCATGGTGAACTGCTCTCCATACTGAGATGGGCTGTCTGGGCCTATCCTGAGGGTAGATTTATCATGCAAAGGCCTCAGAGAAGCCAGATTTAGACATCACATATCATATAACATTTCCATTTCACGCCATGCTGTTCATATAAATAAGTTATTGTAATTCAACGGTTTCTCTATTCAGAGAAAAGGGAGTGGTTTTGTACAGTAAATCCGAGTAAATCTTGGTAACTGGGTTCCCGCCATTCACCCCTAGTAAGTGTTACCCACCAGGTCTATGTTACCCACCAGGTCTATGTTACCCAACAGGTCTATGTTACCCTCCAGGTCAGTGTTACCCACCAGGTCTATGTTACCCAACAGGTCTATGTTACCCTCCAGGTCAGTGTTACCCTCCAGGTCAGTGTTAGCCTCCAGGTCTATGTTACCCACCAGGTCAGTGTTACCCACCAGGTCTATGTTACCCAACAGGTCTATGTTACCCTCCAGGTCAGTGTTACCCTCCAGGTCAGTGTTAGCCTCCAGGTCTATGTTACCCACCAGGTCTATGTTACCCACCAGGTCTATGTTACCCAACAGGTCTATGTTACCCTCCAGGTCAGTGTTACCCACCAGGTCTATGTTACCCAACAGGTCTATGTTACCCTCCAGGTCAGTGTTACCCTCCAGGTCAGTGTTAGCCTCCAGGTCTATGTTACCCACCAGGTCAGTGTTACCCTCCAGGTCTATGTTACCCTTCAGGTCAGTGTTATCCTCCAGGTCAGTGTTACCCTCCAGGTCTATGTTACCCACCAGGTCAGAGTTACCCTCCAGGTCAGAGTTACCCTTCAGGTCAGTGTTACCCTCCAGGTCAGTGTTACCCTCCAGGTCAGTGTTACCCACCAGGTCTATGTTACCCTCCAGTTCAGTGTTACCCTCCAGTTCAGTGTTACCCTCCAGGTCAGTGTTACCCTCCAGTTCAGTGTTATCCTCCAGTTCAGTGTTACCCTCCAGTTCAGTGTTACCCTCCAGTTCAGTGTTACCCTCCAGTTCAGTGTTACCCTCCAGTTCAGTGTTACCCTCCAGGTCAGTGTTACCCCCAGGTCAGTGTTATCCTCCAGGTCAGTGTTACCCTCCAGTTCAGTGTTATCCTCCAGGTCAGTGTTATCCTCCAGGTCAGTGTTACCCTCCAGTTCAGTGTTATCCTCCAGGTCAGTGTTATCCTCCAGTTCAGTGTCACCCTCCAGGTCAGTGTTACCCTCCAGTTCAGTGTTCCCCTCCAGTTCAGTGTTACCCTCCAGTTCAGTGTTACCCTCCAGTTCAGTGTTACCCTCCAGGTCAGTGTTATCCTCCAGGTCAGTGTTACCCTCCAGGTCAGTGTTACCCTCCAGGTCAGTGTTACCCTCCAGGTCAGTGTTATCCTCCAGGTCAGTGTTACCCTTCAGGTCAGTGTTACCCTTCAGGTCAGTGTTATCCTCCAGGTCAGTGTTATCCTCCAGTTCAGTGTTATCCTCCAGGTCAGTGTTACCCACAGTTCAGTGTTACCCTCCAGGTCAGTGTTATCCTCCAGTTCAGTGTTACCCTCCAGGTCAGTGTTATCCTCCAGGTCAGTGTTACCCACAGTTCAGTGTTACCCTCCAGGTCAGTGTTATCCTCCAGTTCAGTGTTACCCTCCAGGTCAGTGTTATCCTCCAGGTCAGTGTTATCCTCCAGGCCAGTGTTACCCTCCAGGTCAGTGTTACCCACAGTTCAGTGTTACCCTCCAGGTCAGTGTTACCCACAGTTCAGTGTTACCCTCCAGGTCAGTGTTATCCTCCAGGTCAGTGTTACCCTCCAGGTCTATGTTACCCACCAGTTCAGTGTTACCCTCCAGGTCTATGTTACCCACCAGGTCTATGTTACCCTCCAGTTCAGTGTTACCCTCCAGTTCAGTGTTACCCTCCAGTTCAGTGTTACCCTCCAGGTCAGTGTTACCCTCCAGGTCAGTGTTACCCTCCAGGTCAGTGTTATCCTCCAGGTCAGTGTTATCCTCCAGGTCAGTGTTACCCTTCAGGTCAGTGTTACCCTTCAGGTCAGTGTTATCCTCCAGTTCAGTGTTACCCTCCAGGTCAGTGTTATCCTCCAGGTCAGTGTTATCCTCCAGTTCAGTGTTACCCTCCAGTTCAGTGTTACCCTCCAGGTCAGTGTTATCCTCCAGGTCAGTGTTACCCTCCAGATCAGTGTTATCCTCCAGTTCAGTGTTACCCTCCAAATCAAATCAAATCAAATTTATTTATATAGCCCTTCGTACATCAGCTGATATCTCAAAGTGCTGTACAGAAACCCAGCCTAAAACCCCAAACAGCAAGCAATGCAGGTGTAGAAGCACGGTGGCTAGGAAAAACTCCCTAGAAAGGCCAAAACCTAGGAAGAAACCTAGAGAGGAACCAGGCTATGTGGGGTGGCCAGTCCTCTTCTGGCTGTGCCGGGTGGAGATTATAACAGAACATGGCCAAGATGTTCAAATGTTCATAAATGACCAGCATGGTCGAATAATAATAAGGCAGAACAGTTGAAACTGGAGCAGCAGCACAGTCAGGTGGAAGTTGAAACTGGAGCAGCAGCATGGCCAGGTGGACTGGGGACAGCAAGGAGTCATCATGTCAGGTAGTCCTGGGGCATGGTCCTAGGGCTCAGGTCAGTTGAAACTGGAACAGCAGCATGGCCAGGTGGACTGGGGACAGCAAGGAGTCATCATGTCAGGTAGTCCTGGGGCATGATCCTAGGGCTCAGGTCCTCCGAGAGAGAGAAAGAAAGAGAGAAGGAGAGAATTAGAGAACGCACACTTAGATTCACACAGGACACCGAATAGGACAGGAGAAGTACTCCAGATATAACAAACTGACCCCAGCCCCCCGACACATAAACTACTGCAGCATAAATACTGGAGGCTGAGACAGGAGGGGTCAGGAGACACTGTGGCCCCATCCGAGGACACCCCCGGACAGGGCCAAACAGGAAGGATATTAGCCCATCCACTTTGCCAAAGCACAGCCCCTACACCACTAGAGGGATATCTTCAACCACCAACTTACCATCCTGAGACAAGGCTCCAGGTCAGTGTTACCCTCCAGGTCAGTGTTACCCACAGTTCAGTGTTACCCTCCAGGTCAGTGTTACCCACAGTTCAGTGTTACCCTCCAGGTCAGTGTCACCCACCAGGTCTATGTTACCCACCAGGTCTATGTTACCCACCAGGTCTATGTTACCCACCAGGTCTATGTTACCCACCAGGTCTATGTTACCCTCCAGGTCAGTGTTACCCTCCAGGTCAGTGTTACCCACAGTTCAGTGTTACCCTCCAGGTGAGGGCCAACGCGGCTTAATTGTGATCGTAAAGGCTCAGCTGATCCTATATCAGCGCTCCAACTCTGAGACTGTGAATACGGGCCCAGATGGGCAGCTCAGGCAGTGGGACTACATACTGTGGCTTCATTATCATTGTCTGTCTATCTGGCTGGCTGTCCCCTTAAACTGTGAACAGGCTCAATCGGGGTCCAGGAAACTGGTCCTATACATTGTTTAAAACCAGTCTACTGGGTTTTATTCATCATCTCCCTCAGCTGAGAGCAGAAAGCAGGGCCAATGATCAGATCTAAACACTGTGGCTTTGATATCATTGTCTGGCTCTGCTGTCCCTAGCGTGAGAAGTGTTGGCGGTGACTCCTTCTGGATCCTGTCTCTCCTCTACAGGCTGTTTTCACTGACATGGATTAAGCCCTACCCTTGGACTAAAACTGGTAACTCAATGAAATTCCATTTAGAGAAAAATAATTTCTACAACGGTGCCCTAAGTACAACAATGAAAACATCAGCTTAACTTCCATTCCTCGCACCTTGAACAAAATCATTCCTGACCTGTCTCACTTGTATTGAAGAAGAGCTGGTATGCATCACAGTACATGAACAATAGAGACAGGCTACATGCAGTGCCCTTTCAAGAGGAAGGTATGAAGCATGCCAAAACAATTAGGATTTTCATTCATCATTAAAGATTGTGTTTTATACAGTGTTTTATAATTGATGTGGTGCCAGTTATAAGCAGTATTTTCCCTTCTCGTAACTTTTTCCACTGAGACAAACCTTTCTCTGTGTTTGTAATGCTGTAGATGAATTCATTAATAATTCTAAATGGTTTCAATATGTTGGGCTGCCCTTCAGTCCTTTGGTATATTAAATCTGTGGTCATTTACAGACAACTTGTCAGATAGAAATGACCTAGCCTTTGAAAGGACATTTGATAGATTTTTATACCCAACATTTAAAAGATGACAATACAATGGCATAATATACGCAGCAGCAAATGCAGTTTTAATCAAAAGGTCACAAGCCTGAACAAACCCAGAAGAGTTGTCTTTTTAGCAGCTGTATTTTATGGAAGAGACCACTGGCCCATTGACCTAACATTCCCCTAAAATATATGAATAATAACATAAAAAATGTTAAAGGAAAGAGTTCAAATAAATAATTCACATGCAGAGTGTTTTCTGGGTAAAATGTGACATGCCAGCCCAGTGGGGGAGGATGATGCTAGTTCCTGGGTCACAATGATGTTTTTATTTACATTTTATTTACAGAAATGCCTTCTGGAACATGTGTACTTTTATGTGCCTGATTGGATTTGAAAAAAGTAATCAACATAATGGCATTTAGTCTTTTTTTCCACCCAACTTTCAACCTAAATCCAATGACACTGTGACATTTGTTTTGTCGATTTTACGTTGAATTCGAGTTAATTGACCACTGAACCAAATGTAAATCAAAACAAGACATGGAACTGATGTCTGTGCCCAGTGGTTAGGAAGAAAGACAGGATCCTTTCTGGCTAGCCATGATTGGTTGAGATAACGGAGAGATGCTGGTGTCGAAGATCTTCTTTCTGTCTGTCAGTTTTGTGTTGCTTCCTTTGGATTGTTTAGTACACACGCACATGCACACACACACAACCATACACACACCTATACACACACACAGCCATATGTAACAATATTGCTTCCGTCCCTATCCTCGCCCCTACCTGGGCTAGAACCAGGGACCCTTTGCACACATCGACCTTTCTAATCGACCTGGCCCGGGTATCCTGGAAGGACATTGACCTCATCCCGTCAGTTGAGGATGCCTGGTCATTCTTTAAAAGTAACTTCCTCAACATTTTAGATAAGCATGCTCCGTTCAAAAAATGAGGAACTAAGAACAGATATAGCCCTTGGTTCACTCCAGACCTGACTGCCCTCGACCAGCACAAAAATATCTTGTGGCGGACTGCAATAGCATCGAATAGTCCCGCGATATGCAACTGTTCAGGGAAGTCAGGAACCAATACACGCAGTCAGTCAGGAAAGCTAAGGCCAGCTTCTTCAGGCAGAAGTTTGCATCCTGTAGCTCCAACTCCAAAAAGTTCTGGGACACTGTGAAGTCCATGGAGAACAAGAGCACCTCCTCCCAGCTGCCCACTGCACTGAGGCTAGGTAACACGGTCACCACCGATAAATCCATGATTATCGAAAACTTCAACAAGCATTTCTCAACAGCTGGCCATGCCTTCCGCCTGGCTACTCCAACCTCGGCCAACAGCTCTGCCACCCCCCCCGCAGCTACTCGCCCAAGCCTCTCCAGGTTCTCCTTTACCCAAATCCAGATAGCAGATGTTCTGAAAGAGCTGCAAAACCTGGACCCGTACAAATCAGCTGGGCTTGACAATCTGGACCCTCTATTTCTGAAACTATCCGCCGCCATTGTCGCAACCCCTATTACCAGCCTGTTCAAACTCTCTTTCATATCGTCTGAGATCCCCAAGGATTGGAAAGCTGCCGCAGTCATCCCCCTCTTCAAAGGGGGAGACACCCTGGACCCAAACAGTTACAGACCTATATCCATCCTGCCCTGCCTATCTAAGGTCTTCGAAAGCCAAGTCAACAAACAGGTCACTGACCATCTCGAATACCACCGTACCTTCTCCGCTGTGCAATCTGGTTTCCGAGCCGGTCACGGGTACACCTCAGCCACGCTCAAGGTACTAAACGATATCATAACCGCCATCGATAAAAGACAGTACTATGCAGCCGTCTTCATCGACCTTGCCAAGGCTTTCGACTCTGTCAATCACCATATTCTTATCGGCAGACTCAGTAGCCTCGGTTTTTCGGATGACTGCCTTGCCTGGTTCACCAATTACTTTGCAGACAGAGTTCAGTGTGTCAAATCGGAGGGCATGCTGTCCGGTCCTCTGGCAGTCTCTATGGGGGTGCCACAGAGTTCAATCCTCGGGCCGACTCTTTTCTCTGTATATATCAATGATGTTGCTCTTGCTGCGGGCGATTCCCTGATCCACCTCTACGCAGACGACACCATTCTATATACTTCCGGCCCGTCCTTGGACACTGTGCTATCTAACCTCCAAACGAGCTTCAATGCCATACAACACTCCTTCCGTGGCCTCCAACTGCTGTTAAACGCTAGTAAAACCAAATGCATGCTTTTCAACCGTTCGCTGCCTGCACCCGCACGCCTGACCAGCATCACCACCCTGGATGGTTCCGACCTTGAATATGTGGACATCTATAAGTACCTAGGTGTCTGGCTAGACTGTAAACTCTCCTTCCAGACTCATATCAAACATCTCCAATCGAAAATCAAATCAAGAGTCGGCTTTCTATTCCGCAACAAAGCCTCCTTCACTCACGCCGCCAAACTTACCCTAGTAAAACTGACTATCCTACCGATCCTCGACTTCAGCAATGTCATCTACAAAATTGCTTCCAACACTGGATGCAGTTTATCACAGTGCCATCCGTTTTGTTACTAAAGCACCTTATACCACCCACCACTGCGACTTGTATGCTCTAGTCAGCTGGCCCTCGCTACATATTCGTCGCCAGACCCACTGGCTCCAGGTCATCTACAAGTCCATGCTAGGTAAAGCTCCGCCTTATCTCAGTTCACTGGTCACGATGGCAACCCATCCGTAGCACGCGCTCCAGGAGGTGTATCTCACTGATCATCCCGAAAGCCAACACCTCATTTGGCCGCCTTTCGTTCCAGTTCTCTGCTGCCTGTGACTGGAACGAATTGCAAAAATTGCTGAAGTTGGAGATTTTTATCTCCTTCACCAACTTCAAACATCTGCTGTCTGAGCAGCTAACCGATCGCTGCAGCTGTACATAGTCTATCGGTAAATAGCCCACTCATTTTTACCTACCTCATCCCCATACTGTTTTATTTATTTACTTTTCTGCTCTTTTGCACACCAATATCTCTACCTGTACATGACCATCTGATCATTTATCACTCCAGTGTTAATCTGCAAAATTGTAATTATTCTCCTACCTCCTCATGCCTTTTGCACACAATGTATATAGACTCCCCTTTTTTTTCTACTGTGTTATTGACCTGTTTATTGTTTACTCCATGTGTAACTCTGTGTTGTCTGTTCACACTGCTATGCTTTATCTTGGCCAGGTCGCAGTTGCAAATGAGAACTTGTTCTCAACTAGCCTACCTGGTTAAATAAAGGTGAAATAAAAAAAATAAAAAAATAAAAAATCGACAGTT
>NC_056429.1:95486953-95516953 GCF_018296145.1 Oncorhynchus tshawytscha | reverse complement strand
GTGTTAGTTTAGACATAGTGTAGAACCTCCAGTTACTGTCAGGTTGACTCTGAGACTGGGGGATAGATAGTGTTAGTTTAGACATAGTGTAGAACCTCCAGTAACTGTCAGGTTGACTCTGAGACTGGGGGATAGATAGTGTTAGTTTAGACATAGTGTAGAACCTCCAGTAACTGTCAGGTTGACTCTGAGACTGGGGGATAGATAGTGTTAGTTTAGACATAGTGTAGAACCTCCAGTAACTGTCAGGTTGACTCTGAGACTGGGGGATAGATAGTGTTAGTTTAGAGGTAGTGAGAACCTCCAGTAACTGTCAGGTTGACTCTGAGACTGGGGGATAGATAGTGTTAGTTTAGACATAGTGTAGAACCTCCAGTAACTGTCAGGTTGACTCTGAGACTGGGGGATAGATAGTGTTAGTTTAGAGGTAGTGAGAACCTCCAGTAACTGTCAGGTTGACTCTGAGACTGGGGGATAGATAGTGTTAGTTTAGACATAGTGTAGAACCTCCAGTAACTGTCAGGTTGACTCTGAGACTGGGGGATAGATAGTGTTAGTTTAGACATAGTGTAGAACCTCCAGTAACTGTCAGGTTGACTCTGAGACTGGGGGCTGGGGGATAGATAGTGTTAGTTTAGACATTGTGTAGAACCTCCAGTAACTGTCAGGTTGACTCTGAGACTGGGGGATAGATAGTGTTAGTTTAGAGGTAGTGAGAACATCCAGTAACTGTCAGGTTGACTCTGAGACTGGGGGATAGATAGTGTTAGTTTAGACATAGTGTAGAACCTCCAGTTACTGTCAGGTTGACTCTGAGACTGGGGGATAGATAGTGTTAGTTTAGAGGTAGTGAGAACATCCAGTTACTGTCAGGTTGACTCTGAGACTGGGGGATAGATAGTGTTAGTTTAGAGGTAGTGAGAACATCCAGTAACTGTCAGGTTGACTCTGAGACTGGGGGATAGATAGTGTTAGTTTAGACATAGTGTAGAACCTCCAGTTACTGTCAGGTTGACTCTGAGACTGGGGGATAGATAGTGTTAGTTTAGACATAGTGTAGAACCTCCAGTAACTGTCAGGTTGACTCTGAGACTGGGGGATAGATAGTGTTAGTTTAGACATAGTGTAGAACCTCCAGTAACTGTCAGGTTGACTCTGAGACTGGGGGATAGATAGTGTTAGTTTAGACATAGTGTAGAACCTCCAGTAACTGTCAGGTTGACTCTGAGACTGGGGGATAGATAGTGTTAGTTTAGAGGTAGTGAGAACCTCCAGTAACTGTCAGGTTGACTCTGAGACTGGGGGATAGATAGTGTTAGTTTAGACATAGTGTAGAACCTCCAGTAACTGTCAGGTTGACTCTGAGACTGGGGGATAGATAGTGTTAGTTTAGAGGTAGTGAGAACCTCCAGTAACTGTCAGGTTGACTCTGAGACTGGGGGATAGATAGTGTTAGTTTAGACATAGTGTAGAACCTCCAGTAACTGTCAGGTTGACTCTGAGACTGGGGGATAGATAGTGTTAGTTTAGACATAGTGTAGAACCTCCAGTAACTGTCAGGTTGACTCTGAGACTGGGGGCTGGGGGATAGATAGTGTTAGTTTAGACATAGTGTAGAACATCCAGTAACTGTCAGGTTGACTCTGAGACTGGGGATAGATAGTGTTAGTTTAGAGATAGTGTAGAACCTCCAGTAACTGTCAGGTTGACTCTGAGACCGGGGGATAGATAGTGTTAGTTTAGAGATAGTGTAGAACCTCCAGTAACTGTCAGGTTGACTCTGAGACTGGGGGATAGATAGTGTTAGTTTAGACATAGTGTAGAACCTCCAGTAACTGTCAGGTTGACTCTGAGACTGGGGGATAGATAGTGTTCGTTTAGACATAGTGTAGAACATCCAGTAACTGTCAGGTGCAGGGTACAAAAAGGTCCTCAGTAAAAACTGCAGGAGCATTCAAAAGTGTGTGGGTATCTATCTTTTATGAACAGTATTATGTCTCAGGCTATGAAAGGCCTTTAAACTTCCCTCCCTACATTGCCACGTAAAAATCTGCCCCTCTGTTGCAAATCAATATATGGAATCATAGATAAAACGAGCAGGTATTGTGTAAAACACACAAGAACCTCGCAAAATGTTCACTAGGCACTTCAGACAGTACCGCCATACTGTAAATCAGATGGGTTTGGTTGAGAGGTCTCAGTGTTGTGACATACAGGTGACAGAATCTGTCAGAGTAGGGAAATGGAATTGGCATCTCTGTTCCCCCAGCAGAAACAACAACACTATCTAAGTGTGTTCAGAATCTGTCAGAGTAGGGAAATGGAATTGGCCTCTCTTTTCCCCTAGCAGAAACAACAACACTATCTAAGTGTGTTCAGGTGTGTTGGCTGCGCCAGTAATTGGCCTCTCTTTTCCCCTAGCAGAAACAACAACACTATCTAAGTGTGTTCAGGTGTGTTGGCTGCGCCAGTAATTGGCCATGCCTAATCTTAATGAGTGCTTGTTTCCTTTGAAATTAGGTCTGTTTGAATAGACTCAAATGAACAGCTTTGTATTAGTAAAAAAAACAAACATTGGAATACTTGTTCCATCCTGGTGGCGCAGTGGACTAATTCCATGGACAGAGAATAGAAGATCATAGTTTCAAATCTCACTGATGCAATTAAAAAAAAAATGCGTTTGCATGATTAATGCCTAAGCAAATGAATTCCATGTGTCCTATCTGTGCTTGGATTTCAAAACAGTTAACCTAAGCAAATGAATTCCATGTGTCCTATCTGTGCTTGGATTTCAAAACAGTTAACCTAAGCAAATGAATTCCATGTGTCCTATCTGTGCTTGGATTTCAAAACAGTTAACCTAAGCAAATGAATTCCATGTGTCCTATCTGTGCTTGGATTTCAAAACAGTTAACCTAAGCAAATGAATTCCATGTGTCCTATCTGTGCTTGGATTTCAAAACAGTTAACCTAAGCAAATGAATTCCATGTGTCCTATCTGTGCTTGGATTTCAAAACAGTTAACCTAAGCAAATGAATTCCATGTGTCCTATCTGTGCTTGGATTTCAAAACAGTTAACCTAAGCAAATGAATTCCATGTGTCCTATCTGTGCTTGGATTTCAAAACAGTTAACCTAAGCAAATGAATTCCATGTGTCCTATCTGTGCTTGGATTTCAAAACAGTTAACCTAAGCAAATGAATTCCATGTGTCCTATCTGTGCTTGGATTTCAAAACAGTTAACCTAAGCAAATGAATTCCATGTGTCCTATCTGTGCTTGGATTTCAAAACAGTTAACCTAAGCAAATGAATTCCATGTGTCCTATCTGTGCTTGGATTTCAAAACAGTTAACCTAAGCAAATGAATTCCATGTGTCCTATCTGTGCTTGGATTTCAAAACAGTTAACCTAAGCAAATGAATTCCATGTGTCCTATCTGTGCTTGGATTTCAAAACAGTTAACCTAAGCAAATGAATTCCATGTGTCCTATCTGTGCTTGGATTTCAAAACAGTTAACCTAAGCAAATGAATTCCATGTGTCCTATCTGTGCTTGGATTTCAAAACAGTTAACCTAAGCAAATGAATTCCATGTGTCCTATCTGTGCTTGGATTTCAAAACAGTTAACCTAAGCAAATGAATTCCATGTGTCCTATCTGTGCTTGGATTTCAAAACAGTTAACCTAAGCAAATGAATTCCATGTGTCCTATCTGTGCTTGGATTTCAAAACAGTTAACCTAAGCAAATGAATTCCATGTGTCCTATCTGTGCTTGGATTTCAAAACAGTTAACCTAAGCAAATGAATTCCATGTGTCCTATCTGTGCTTGGATTTCAAAACAGTTAACCTAAGCAAATGAATTCCATGTGTCCTATCTGTGCTTGGATTTCAAAACAGTTAACCTAAGCAAATGAATTCCATGTGTCCTATCTGTGCTTGGATTTCAAAACAGTTAACCTAAGCAAATGAATTCCATGTGTCCTATCTGTGCTTGGATTTCAAAACAGTTAACCTAAGCAAATGAATTCCATGTGTCCTATCTGTGCTTGGATTTCAAAACAGTTAACCTAAGCAAATGAATTCCATGTGTCCTATCTGTGCTTGGATTTCAAAACAGTTAACCTAAGCAAATGAATTCCATGTGTCCTATCTGTGCTTGGATTTCAAAACAGTTAACCTAAGCAAATGAATTCCATGTGTCCTATCTGTGCTTGGATTTCAAAACAGTTAACCTAAGCAAATGAATTCCATGTGTCCTATCTGTGCTTGGATTTCAAAACAGTTAACCTAAGCAAATGAATTCCATGTGTCCTATCTGTGCTTGGATTTCAAAACAGTTAACCTAAGCAAATGAATTCCATGTGTCCTATCTGTGCTTGGATTTCAAAACAGTTAACCTAAGCAAATGAATTCCATGTGTCCTATCTGTGCTTGGATTTCAAAACAGTTAACCTAAGCAAATTAATTCCATGTGTCCTATCTGTGCTTGGATTTCAAAACAGTTAACCTAAGCAAATTAATTCCATGTGTCCTATCTGTGCTTGGATTTCAAAACAGTTAACCTAAGCAAACAGTGTTATTAAACATGTTATTGAAACTTGTTCTCAGAAAGATATTCAATTACCTTCAAATAACCTACTGTCTAACATCCGTTTATAAAACCTCCTAGGAAAACCTTCAGGGAACAATAGTAAAATGTCCTCAAACCCTCCCTCCAACCTAAAAATGAATGTTCCCAGAACAGTTCGAAATGTTCACTTCGTTCTCTGAACTTTTAAAAAACGTTCAGTTTTACAAGTCAGGAAACGTATATGGCTTTATGTCCAGAACCAATGGGAAACCAAAAACATATGTTCCCACAACTTCCAGTGAACCAAATGTGCTAGCTGGGAATGAACCTGGGCACAGATCAGATGTCTCTACAGGAGGAAGGTTCACCAGAAGTGCTCAAGTAGTAAAGAGCTCAACAATGATTAAATCCTGCTCTACAGCAGACTGTGGTGAGAGGGTGTGGTGGTTGACCCTGAAATGGTTTCATATGTGTGTGTGTGTGTTCACCTCATTCCTCTTTGATGAGAACAGTGTGGAACGTGCTAAGTGACCCCATAAATATTACACGTAGAAACTGAAACCCATTTTTCTTCTTTCTTTACAGAGATGTGGATGTGGTTCTGTGTTGTCCGTGATGCTCCAACTGCCCTTGGAGGATGGATTTGTTGGGGGAGTGCATGTGAGAAAGACAGCAATGATTCAATTCCATAATTCCAATGCCTTTCTAGAGTGTTGTACTATAATCTACTCTTCTGGGGGTTTTCTAAGCAGTGTTTAGGTCAAAGACCAGTTTATTCATAAAAGGTTTATTTTGATCCTACATATACGAAACTACAAACAAAAACATTTTGACATGAATGAACAAGACATTTTTCTTTCAAGAACAACCCTGACATGATGTTGTTTTGATAATCCTGGAATGCAAGACATATGTTCTCTTCACTGGTTAGTTGACAGATTTGACTTTATCCAAGCCTACCAGTGATCACACATAATGGAACCGGTTAATAAATAAAGTTGATACAATTTAGTCCACTTAAAAGACTTGACCATCAAGTGTTCCATCACAGGAAATTGAGAAGAAAGATGACTAGATAAATGAACTTGACACACAGGAAATTGAGAAGAAAGATGAATAGATAAATGAACTTGACACACAGGAAATTGAGAAGAAAGATGACTAGATAAATGAACTTGACACACAGGAAATTGAGAAGAAAGATGACTAGATAAATGAACTTGACACACAGGAAATTGAGAAGAAAGATGACTAGATAAATGAACTTGACACACAGGAAATTGAGAAGAAAGATGACTAGATAAATGAACTTGACACACAGGCAATTGATGACGTGTTCCAGAACCAACGCTCACAAGGGGAACACAGAAGTATCCTCGCTTGGACAAGGTAATCTCTATGGTCTATGGTGCAACTACCACCCACCCACACACACCCACCCACCCCCCACCCACCCACCCACCCACCCACCCACACACACACACACACACACACACACACACACACACACACACACACACACACACACACACACACACACACAGGTGGAAAAAGTACCCAGTTGTCATACTATTTGTTGTTCTACTACTGTTTCTACCTTAATAGAAAAAGTGAATGTCACCAAGTAAAATATTACTTGAAAGTCTAAAAGTATTTGGTTTGAAATCTGTATACCAAAGTATCAAAAGTACATTTAATTGCTCAAATATACTTAAGTATCAAAAGTTAAAGTATAAATAATTTTAAATTACTTAAGCAAACCAATAAATTACGGAAAGCCAGGGGCACAGACATCTTTACAAGTAAAGCATTTGTGTTTAATGAGTCCACCAGATCAGAGGATAACCAGGGATGTGCGTGAATTTGTCATTTTTCCTGTCCTGTAAGCATTCAAAATGTAACGAGTACTTTAGGGTGTCAGGGAAAATGTATGGAGTAAAAAGTACATTATTTTCCTTAAGAATGTAGTGAAGTAAAAGTTGTCAAAAATATAAATGATAAAGTAATATACAGATACCCCCAAAAAACGACTTAAGTAGTACTTTAAAGTATTTTTGCTTAAGTATTTGACACCACTGCACGCAGAAGATGGAAGAGGGATAGATGAGGGGTCAATGCTTTCTTCTCCTGCTAAAATAAGAAACCTGAAGCCTCTATGGGCCCTCGTCAAAAGTATTGTACTATTTAAGAAATAGGGTGCCTTATTTGAGAGAAAAATAAACTGTAAGAACTGTCATTTACCTCAAAATACTCTCCAAAGGGATGTTGTTTTGTGTACTCTTGTTCATTTCAGAGCACTATTATAAAATGTGTTACTGCATTCTAGATGAAGCAGAAACTGTTTACATTTACCACGAACATTCTCTCCCCAAAAGGCAGAATAAATAAAACATCAGCTACATACAGTATAATGTTTACTGGCTATTTTCCATGTTTGAAAGTGAAAGCAAAATGATTAAGACTGTTTACTTTTAAATATATTTCCAACGGCATAAGCTATTTACAAAAACAATATCCACATCATTCCATTTCCATGTACCTTTCCCAGTAAATTCCCAGTAAATGTTGTAAAAAATATTTACCCAAGAAAGAGTCCATATAACAACTTCAGGATGCTTGTTGACCTTACAGTACTTACTTATACACTATACTTATAAAACACATTTATAAAGATGAACAAAGAAAACAGAGATCCTGCAGTATCTTCACAGTATTCTTCTATATATATTTAATATGATCAGACCCTGCAGTATCTTCACAGTATTCTTCTATATATATTTAATATGATCAGACCCTGCAGTATCTTCACAGTATTCTTCTATATATATTTAATATGATCAGATCCTGCAGTATCTTCACAGTATTCTTCTATATATATTTAATATGATCAGACCCTGCAGTATCTTCACAGTATTCTTCTAAAGATATTTAATATGATCAGGCCCTGCAGTATCTTCACAGTATTCTTCTAAAGATATTTAATATGATCAGGCCCTGCAGTATCTTCACAGTATTCTTCTATATATATTTAATATGATCAGACCCTGCAGTATCTTCATAGTATTCTTCTATATATATTTAAGATGATAAGATGAACAAAGCTCTATTGTACCCTGGAATGTCTTTGCATGGGGCATCAAGTACAGATCTGATCTGAGTAAAAGAATGGATATGATCACTTGTAATCTCATTACAACATCTTCACTATGAACTACAGATGTCTATAAAGTCTACCCAGCTCAGAAGATGGACACTGGTACGTTATTGTCTTACCATAAACTGAATACAAAGCGGTTTCAAGAGTAAACAGAATATTTAAAGAGTCATTTAAAGAGTCAGCTCTGACTCTAACTCTGCCTCATGCCAAGAGTTTGTGTGCTCTCCTTCTTGATTAGAAACAGAGCAGACCTGGGTTCAAATACAATTTGAAATCTTTCAAATGTCTCAACAAATGTTAGCTTACCTACAGTGCCAGGTGGGCAGGGTTTGCACTTTTGGGACTTTTCTATTGCAATGGGCAAGCTCAAGTCTGGAGAAAAACTGAGACGCCATCTTGGTTCCCTCTCAGCGGCCAAGAACACTTGCTGGGCTGCTACAGCAACAAGACCAAATCCATCTGTGACAAGACGGTGCAGGAGTTCTACAATTCTCTGATAGAATGACCTGCTTTTATTTCCTCACTCTCACAACCGTAAACCATTTTACCTTAAAATAATGGTGTTGTTGTGGGGCAGTTTATTTTCCTGTAGTAAATGAATAAAAACTAGCTAAAGTTAAGACATTGTCAGCTATACTATGGTCATTACTGGCTAGCTAGCGAACCAAAGCATTTAAAAAAAGTGTTTTTAGTTGCCTGGCTTGCTAGGTTGTCATCTATTAAATTCATTTTGGATGAGTTTATTGGTGTTCAAATAGAGGCAGTATGCTATTTGGAGCACCGGGCTGCTGATGTCATGCAGAGGATGTCGTTTTGTCATTATAGTTTTTCAAAACAACAACGACAAGTTAGATGTCGGATGACAATAGAATGTACATGATGTCACTGCGACAACTTTAAACCAGCCTTTAGAGTAATTAGTTTGATACCACTGCCTTACATGCTGACTAGACACGATCAGGACACGCAGGTTGAAATATCAAATTTAAATCATTATAATTTGAGGACAGGTTGAAACACATGGAACATTCATGGCAATTGAGCTATCTAGCTTGTTGTGGCTAGCTCATTTGTCCTGGGATATAAACATTGGTTTGTTATTTTACCTGAAATGCACAAGGTCCTCTACTCTGACAATGAATCCACAGATAAAACGGTAAACCGAGTTAGTTTCTAATAATCTCCCCTAGTTCAGTCTTCTTCTTCTTCTTTGGACTTTGTATGGTGGTTGGCAACCAACTTCAAGGTGCATTACCACCACCAACTGTACAAGAGTGTGGACCTCAGTTAGTCTTTCAATCAGCCACGTGGGAATATGCTCCTAAAAACCAATGAAAAGATGGGAGAGGTGGGACTTGCAGCGCGTCAAGCGTGAAAAATGGAACAAAGTTCTACTTTAGTGACTGGCTACGCAGACGCTCGTTGGCTCGCGCAATCAGTTTCGATAAACAATTGAATAACATGTATGTGTACATTTATTTTGCAACGCTCGTGAGCGGTGTGGCATGTTACATGTTTCAGTTCTCTTAAGTTGGTTGTTGATCATTGCTATACAGCCAGTTTCAATTTTTGCCATAGATTTTCAAGCCGATTTAAGTCAAAACTGTAACTTGCCACTCAGGAACATTCACTGTCGTCTTGGTAAGTATATTTGGCCTTGCGTTTTAAGTTATTGTCCTGCTGAAATGTGGATTTGTCTGCCGGTGTCTGTTGGAAAGCAAACTGAACCAGGTTTTCCTCTAGGACTTTGCCTGTGCTTAGCTCTAATCCTTTTCTTTTTACGCTAAAAAACACTTGCCGGTAACAAGCATACAGATAACATGATGCATCTACCACCATGCATGAAAATATGAAGAGTGGTATTCAGTGCTGTGTTTTGTTGGATAATGCTTTGTAGTTAGGACAAAAAGTGAATTTCTTTGCCACATTCTTTGCAATATTACTTTAGTGCCTTATTGCAAACAGGATACATATTTTGGAATATTTGTTTATGTACAGTCTTGTACCTTTTTTTATTCTATGAGCAATACATTTTTCAAATATTTTTGAGTCGCTTTTCAAGAGCCTGGGTCTCTGTATTACCCCCTGGATTCTGCTCCAGTTGGAGAGCGATCAGGCCCTCTTTATGTGTGTCCGATAGTTTGCCATTTATATATGCGCAATTAAAACATGATAGTAATGGATTTTGAAGTAGTTCTTAAAAAGTATGATATATGGTATATCTATTAGAATGCCGTCGAGACCTGGGGTTTTCCCCATCTGAAAGGAATCAATTGACAACCATAGTTCGTCATGTGTAATTAGGCTTTCACAAGATTTTTTTGTTATCAAACATAACAGGTAGTGTGGCTAAGTGTGGCTAAGTCAGGTAGGAGACCTGAGCCGTGTTATGCCATGAGGCGCACGGTGTCCCCAGTGTGCATGCATAGCCCGGTGCGCTACATGGCAGCGCCTCATATGGCCCGGGCTAGAGTGGGCATCGAGCCAGGTGCTATGAAGCCGGCTCAGCGCATCTGGTCTCCAGTGTGTCTCCTCGGCCTGGGGTATATGGCACCAGCCCTACGCACAGTGTCCCCGGTGCGCCAGCACAGCCCAGTGCGGTCTGTTCCACCCCGCCGCACTGACCGGGCTACAGGGAGTATCCAGCCAGGAAGTGTTGTGCAGACTTGGTGCTCGAGACCTCCAGTGCGCCTCCATGGTCCGGTCCATCCGGTGCCTCCTTCACGCACCAGGCCTCCGGTGGCAACCCCAGAGCCTCCCGTCAGTCAGGAGCTGCCAGAGCCGCCCTTCACTCTGTTGCTGCCGGAATCGCCCTTCACTCCGGAGCTGCCAGGATTTGCCCTTCACTCCGGCGTTGCCGGAGTCTCCCGCCTGTCCGGTGCTGCCGGAATCTCCTGTCCATTCGGGGCCCGCTGCTAGGGGCCCCAGTCCGAGGTCGGCAGCGAGGGTCGCCGCTCTAAAGAGGTCATGGAGGCGGGTTAAGAGGCGGACAAAGACTATGGTGGAGTGGGGTCCACGTCCTGCACCAGAGCCGCCACCGCGGACAGACGCCCACCCAGACCCTCCCCTATAGGTTCAGGTTTTGTGGCCGGAGTCTGCACCTTTGGGGGGGGGTACTGACATGTTCTGACCTTAGTTCCTTTGTTATGTCTTTGTTTAGTTTGGTCAGGGTGTGAGTTGGGGTGGGAAGTCTATGTTCTGTTTTCTATGTTGTGGGTTTGTGTTTGGCCTGGTATGGTTCTCAATCAGAGGCAGGTGTTGTTCGTTGTCTCTGATTGAGAATAATACTTAGGTAGCCTTAGCCCACCTGTGTTTTGTGGGTGATTATTTCCTGTTTAGTGTTTTTTCCATTCACCTTACAGGACTGTTCGTTTGTCGTTTATTGTTTTGTTCAGTGTTCAGTAATTTTATTGAAAATATGAAGACTTACCACGCTGCGCTTTGGTCCTCACCTTCTTCCACCACAGACGATCGTTACAGTTTCATGCATGTAGTTTGTTGTTATTGTCGGCCAATAAAAGTGGTGCGCACTACATTCAGAAGCTCCATGTGTAGCAATGTGAAGTGGGAGATCTCTAATCAGTGCATAATGAAATTACAAACACATAATTAAGTTAGCATAATGAGAAGGAGTAGGCTGGAACGAGCAACTACCGGTTAGGTCAATCTGAATGGAGTTGTTGGGGAGCTCAGCAAAATAGACTCAGCTAGCTAACATAGCTGGCTAGCAAACATAGCTGGCTAGCAAACATAGCTGGCTGGCAATCTTAGCTATGCTGTAAAACTTTTCCCTGTCCATTTACAGAATTATATTGGCACCAAAGTTGCCAGTTTAATACTGTAATTTTGCATTACAGCAGAGATGCTGCAATATGTATTTACAGTAAGGAAAATAGGACTCAAATATATTACAGCATTCCTGCTATACATTTACAGGGATAATGTAATGTTTAACAGTAAGGAAAATAGTATTGTGAAATATATTGCAAAATCTCTGCTATAAAGCAACAGCATAAACCTGGCAACTCTTGTGGCAGGAAATTCTCCCTGAAATATAAATGTAAGAAAAACAATATATTTGTACATAAAAATAAATGTATTCAAAGTGGTAACAACATTACCAAGAAATTAAGAACAGAACTGAAAATTGAAGTAACCAAATACTCATGACAACACTAATGTAAAAACGTCATTGTGTGCCTGTGTGTGAGCGGTGTGGGGGAGAGAGAGACAAAGAGAGAGAGGAAGATAGAGTTAGCATTAGGATTGGGTACAATCCTAGATCTATGATCAGGGGCAACTCTAACCGGGGTAAGGGGGTTCAGAGGCGGTGAAACACACAACGGGTCAGTTTGGGCCGGAGAGCATCAGAAAAGAGAATTTAGCGCAGCCCCCCGCACCTCTCTGATTCAGAGGGGTTGGGTTAAATGCAGAAGACAAATTTCAGTTTAATGCATTCAGTTGTACAGCTGACTAAGGTATCCCCCTTTGCCTTTTCATTTCATCATGGGGTTCTGTAACAATCCTCCTCAGTTGTGATTTGTCAGCTCTTCTCACCCCTAAGGAAGATCATATGAAAAGAAAGAATAGAATGAGAGACAGAGAGCACCAGGGCTGTTAGTCTGTATGTCAACCACTAGATAACCAATACAACACAGCTAGATACACCTACTGTACTACAACCACTAGATAACCAATACAACACAGCTAGATATACCTACTGTACTACAACCACTAGATAACCAATACAACACAGCTAGATACACCTACTGTACTACAACCACTAGATAACCAATACAACACAGCTAGATATACCTACTGTACTACAACCACTAGATAACCAATACAACACAGCTAGATATACCTACTACAACCACTAGATAACCAATACAACACAGCTAGATATACCTACTGTACTACAACCACTAGATAACCAATACAACACAGCTAGATATACCTACTGTACTACAACCACTAGATAACCAATACAACACAGCTAGATATACCTACTGTACTACAACCACTAGATAACCAATACAACACAGCTAGATATACCTACTGTACTACAACCACTAGATAACCAATACAACACAGCTAGATACACATACTGTACTACAACCACTAGATAACCAATACCAGCCACAGCTAGATACACCTACTGTACTACAACCACTAGATAACCAATACAACACAGCTAGATATACCTACTGTACTACAACCACTAGATAACCAATACAACACAGCTAGATATACCTACTGTACTACAACCACTAGATAACCAATACAACACAGCTAGATATACCTACTGTACTACAACCACTAGATAACCAATACCAGCCACAGCTAGATATACCTACTGTACTACAACCACTAGATAACCAATACCAGCCACAGCTAGATATACCTACTGTACTACAACCACTAGATAACCAATACCAGCCACAGCTAGATATACCTACTGTACTACAACCACTAGATAACCAATACAACACAGCTAGATATACCTACTGTACTACAACCACTAGATAACCAATACAACACAGCTAGATATACCTACTGTACTACAACCACTAGATAACCAATACAACACAGCTAGATATACCTACTGTACTACAACCACTAGATAACCAATACAACACAGCTAGATATACCTACTGTACTACAACCACTAGATAACCAATACCAGTCACAGCTAGATATACCTACTGTACTACAACCACTAGATAACCAATACCAGCCACAGCTAGATATACCTACTGTACTACAACCACTAGATAACCAATACCAGCCACAGCTAGATATACCTACTGTACTACAACCACTAGATAACCAATACAACACAGCTAGATATACCTACTGTACTACAACCACTAGATAACCAATACAACACAGCTAGATACACCTACTGTACTACAACCACTAGATAACCAATACAACACAGCTAGATACACCTACTGTACTACAACCACTAGATAACCAATACAACACAGCTAGATACACCTACTGTACTACAACCACTAGATAACCAATACTAGATAACAACAGCTAGATACACCTACTGTACTACAACCACTAGATAACCAATACAACACAGCTAGATACACCTACTGTACTACAACCACTAGATAACCAATACAACACAGCTACTGATACACCTAGATAACTACAACACAGTACTACAACCACTAGATAACCAATACAACACAGCTAGATACACCTACTGTACTACAACCACTAGATAACCAATACAACACAGCTAGATACACCTACTGTACTACAACCACTAGATAACCAATACAACACAGCTAGATATACCTACTGTACTACAACCACTAGATAACCAATACAACACAGCTAGATACACCTACTGTACTACAACCACTAGATAACCAATACAACACAGCTAGATACACCTACTGTACTACAACCACTAGATAACCAATACAACACAGCTAGATACACCTACTGTACTACAACCACTAGATAACCAATACAACACAGCTAGATACACCTACTGTACTACAACCACTAGATAACCAATACAACACAGCTAGATACACCTACTGTACTACAACCACTAGATAACCAATACAACACAGCTAGATACACCTAACTACAACCACTAGATAACAACACAGCTAGATACACCTACTGTACTACAACCACTAGATAACCAATACAACACAGCTAGATACACCTACTGCACTACAACCACTAGATAACCAATACAACACAGCTAGATACACCTACTGTACTACAACCACTAGATAACCAATACAACACAGCTAGATACACCTACTGTACTACAACCACTAGATAACCAATACAACACAGCTAGATACACCTACTGTACTACAACCACTAGATAACCAATACAACACAGCTAGATACACCTACTGTACTACAACCACTAGATAACCAATACAACACAGCTAGATATACCTACTGTACTACAACCACTAGATAACCAATACAACACAGCTAGATATACCTACTGTACTACAACCACTAGATAACCAATACCAGCCACAGCCACAGTCACTTCACACCCTAGATAACTACACTGAACAAAAATATAAATGCAACATGCAAAGTGTTGGTGTGTTTCATGAGCTGAAATAAAAGATCCCCGAACATGTTCCTGTTAGTGAGCGTTTCTCAAGAAACTGATTAAACAGCACCTTGTGCTGGGGACAATAAAAGGCCACTGTAAAATGTGCAGTTTTGTCACACAACACAATGCCACAGATGTGTCAAGTTTTGAGGGAGCGCACAATTGGCATGCTGACTGCAGGAATGTCCACCAGAGCTGCTGCCAGATAATTGAATGTTAATTTGTGCAAGTAGACATCCTGATACAATGTGAATAAAAGGCCTATAGTATACCAGTAAACATCCTGATATGTGAATAAGGCCTATAGTATAGCAGTAAACATCCTGATATGATGTGAATAATAGGCCTATAGTATACCAGTAAACATCCTGATATGTGAATAATATGACTATAGTATAGCAGTAAACATCCTGATATGTGAATAATATGACTATAGTATAGCAGTAAACATCCTGATATGTGAATAAAAGGCCTATAGTATAACAGTAAACATCCTGATATGATGTGAATAATAGGCCTATAGTATACCACTAAACATCCTGATATGATGTGAATGCCCCGATGCGAATGAGTCAGAAGTGTTTGGATTTGAAGATGAGTCAAACACTAGTAGGGCTGGGTAGCCTATATATACACTGCTCAAAAAAATAAAGGGAATACTTAAACAACACAATGTAACTCCAAGTCAATCACACTTCTGTGAAAACAAACTGTCAACTTAGGAAGCATCACTGATTGACAATAAATTCCACATGCTGTTGTGCAAATGGAATAGACAACAGGTGGAAATTATAGGCAATTAGCAAGACACCCCCAATAAAGGAGTGGTTCTGCAGGTGGTGACCACAGACCAATTCTCAGTTCCTATGCTTCCTGGCTGATGTTTTGATCACTTTTGAATGCTGGCGGTGCTTTCACTCTAGTGGTAGCATGAGACGGAGTCTACAACCCACACAAGTGGCTCAGGTAGTGCAGCTCATCCAGGATGGCACATCAATGGCGAGCTGTGGCAAGAAGGTTTGCTGTGTCTGTCAGCGTAGTGTCCAGAGCATGGAGGCGCTACCAGGAGACAGGCCAGTACATCAGGAGACATGGAGGAGGCCGTAGGAGGGCAACAACCCAGCAGCAGGACCACTACCTCCGCCTTTGTGCAAGGAGGAGCAGGAGGAGCACTGCCAGAGCCATGCAAAATGACCTCCAGCAGGCCACAAATGTGCATGTGTCTGCTCAAACGGTCAGAAACAGACTCCATGAGGGTGGTATGAGGGCCCGACGTCCACAGGTAGGGGTTTTGCTTACAGCCCAACACTGTGCAGGACGTTTGGCATTTGCCAGAGAACACCAAGATTGGCAAATTCGCCACTTGCTCCCTGTGCTCTTCACAGATGAAAGCAGGTTCACAATGAGCACATTTGACAGACGTGACAGTCTGGAGACCCCATGGAGAACGTTCTGCTGCCTGCAACATCCTCCAGCATGACCGGTTTGGCGGTTGGTCAGTCATGGTGTGGGGTGGCATTTCTTTGGGGGGCCGCACAGCCCTCCATGTGCTCGCCAGAGGTAGCCTGACTGCCATTAGGTACCGAGATGAGATCCTCAGACCCCTTGTGAGACCATATGCTGGTGCGGTTGGCCCTGGGTTTCTCCTAATGCAAGACAATGCTAGACCTCATGTGGCTGGAGTGTGTCAGCAGTTCCTGCAAGAGGAAGGCATTGATGCTATGGACTGGCCCGCCCGTTCCCCAGACCTGAATCCAATTGAGCACATCTGGGACATCATGTCTCGCTCCATCCACCAACGCCACGTTGCACCACAGACTGTCCAGGAGTTGGCGGATGCTTTAGTCCAGGTCTGGGAGGAGATCCCTCAGGAGACCATCCACCACAGCTTAGGATAGAAAACACTCTAAAGTTTCCAAAATTGTAAAAATATTGTCTGTGAGTATAACAGAACAGATGTTGCAGGCGAAAGCCTGAGAAAAATCCAATCCGGAAGTGCCTCATGTTTTGAAAGCGGTGTGTTCCAATGCGTCCCTATTGAGCAGTGAATGGGCAATCAACCAGATTACTCTTTCTCCGTATTCCCGAAGGTGTCTACAGCATTGTGACGTAGTTTTACGCATTTATGTTGAAGAATACCCGTAAGCGGCTACATTGTGCAAGTGGTCACCTGATGGCTCCCAGAGTGACTCTCGTGTAAAATACAGAGGTAGCCATTACTCCAATCGGTCCTACTGAAAAACTAATTGTCCCAGTGGATATATTATTGAAAAGATATTTGAAAAACACCTTGAGGATTGATTATAAACAACGTTTGCCATGTTTCTGTCAATATTATGGATCTAATTTAGAATATTTTTTGGCATTTTCTTGACTGCAATTTCCGGGCGATTTCTCAGCCAAACGTGAAGAACAAATGGAGCTATTTCGCCTACAAAAATAATATTTTTTGAAAAAAGGAAAATTTGCTATCTAACTGGGAGTCTCGTGAATGAAAACATCCGAAGCTCATCAAAGGTAAACAATTTAATTTGATTGCTTTTCTGATTTCCGTGACCAAGTTACCTGCTGCTAGCTGGACAAAATGCTATGCTAGGCTATCGATACACTTACACAAATGCTTGTCTAGCTTTGGCTGTAAAGCATATTTTGAAAATATGAGATGACAGGGTGATTAACAAAAGGCTAAGCTGTGTCTCAATATATTTCATTTGTGATTTTCATGAATAGGAATATTTTCTAGGAATATTTATGTCCGTTGCGTTACGCTAATTAGTGTCAGTCGATGATTACGCTCCCGCATTTGGGATGTGGAGTCACTAGAGGTTTAAAAGGCATCTGAAGTTTGTAATTTTCACTTTGAAATTTCAGACATGATTTTCTCTTACGAAAAATTCATCAATTCACATTTCCTGTTGCTGCAAGATTATTTTCCTGCTGTAGCAAACTGTCTCAAATTAAAATCCTACATCTGTACTTCCTCAGAGTCCTAATAGCGTCCAGCAAACATTAAAGGATAATTCCACTCAAAATCGCATCATACTGGAGAATCAGGACAGAACCTCGGCCGGTAATAATTGGTTATAATGTATGGATGACCTTCAGGGTCACAGGTCAGGGTTCAAGGTTGTGAGAGACAACACACTACAGACACCAGGCATGCAACCATGCTAAGTTCAGAGTCGGCACACACACACACACACAGAGCTTTCAAGTCGGCATACCAGTTCTTTCCCCCCTGCTCTTAGGTTGTACAGTTCCCCTCCTTACATCAGAGGAGTTGTGAGAAAGAAAAGCTTGAGTAATGTGTTGACTACTCACTGCAGGCCAAGGACGCATCAAACTTTCATATAACTGCTTCAAGCCTTGGTTATTTCGGTTATGGCTTTGATGTTGCAATGCTATCCTTCAAATATTCAATATAATTCAACATTTTGTGCTATCAAAGTCATCTCCTGATCGTAGGACATTAAGTATTGTTTTGCTTTTAACAGCATGATCCATTTTTTCTGCTTCTTCAGACAAATGATATGAACCAACATGGAAGTATTTCATGTACAGTAGGGCCTCCCATATGTTTAGATGTCTCTTCTTCATCATTCTTCACCATCATTAAACTAACTGGATATGGTAGGTGGATCTTGTGGCTCAACCCAACAAATACTTTGTAAAGCTTCTGAACAGTGAATCTGAAAAACTATGCTATTCTTAACTTCAGTTACATAATGTGAGTTATTGTATGAGTGTGTGTGTGTGTGTGTGTGATGTGAGTTATTGTATGAGTGTGTGATGTGAGTTATTGCTAGGTTTAGCTAACTGGCTCAATGCAATGGAAGAAAGAGGTACAAATCCACAGTTCAAAGCAAGAATGAGGGAGACATGATTCAGTTAACTATGTAGGGTTACATTTTCACTGCCTATGGAAAAACCAATCAATCAATAACACAAGCATACCTGAAGAACTATTGTTGTTACTGAAAGAACATGTCAATCGATACACACTTCTATAAGTAAGTGATTATGATACAATACGAGGTCAACTCAGTGTTAGAGGACTGGGATGAATAATCAGTGTTATGGATAATCAGTGTTAATCAGTGTTATGGATAATCAGTGTTAATCAGTGTTATGGATAATCAGTGTTAGATGACTGGGATGAATAATCAGTGTTATGGATAATCAGTGTTAATCAGTGTTATGGATAATCAGTGTTAATCAGTGTTATGGATAATCAGTGTTAATTAATCAGTGTTAATCAGTGTTAATCAGTGTTATGGATAATCAGTGTTAATCAGTGTTATGGATAATCAGTGTTAATCAGTGTTATGGATAATCAGTGTTAATCAGTGATGGATAATCAGTGTTAATCAGTGTTATGGATGAGAGAAAATATCTACAAGAAGGGTAACTAAAAGACCACCAACTTGATATTTTTTTAAACCTTTTAATCAGGTAGATTTAGATTTGTCCATTCTCTTTTACAATAATAACCAAGCCAGACAAGAATCATAACATCCCTAATGACAACATTTATCAGACTTACAGAGCAGACGCTCTGATGAGGATGTGCAGATGCTGATGAGGATGTGCAGACGCAGATGAGGATGTGCAAGTAGAAATACTGGTGTGCAAAAGAGCAGAAAAACAAAAACAAATATGGGGATGAGGTAGGTAGTTGGTTGGATGGGCTATTTACAGATGGGCTATGTACAGCTGCAGCGATCGGTAAGCTGCTCTGACAGCTGACGCTTAAAGTTAGTGAGGGAGATATAAGTCTCCAACTTCAGTGATTTTTGCAATTCGTTCCAGTCGGTCATTGGCAGCAG
This sequence comes from Oncorhynchus tshawytscha, assembly GCF_018296145.1. Classification (NCBI taxonomy): domain Eukaryota; kingdom Metazoa; phylum Chordata; class Actinopteri; order Salmoniformes; family Salmonidae; genus Oncorhynchus; species Oncorhynchus tshawytscha. The sequence continues at coordinate 95,497,283 of NC_056429.1, read as the reverse complement.
AGAACTGGAAGGAAAGGCGGCCAAAGGAGGTGTTGGGTTTGGGGGTGACCAGTGAAATATATCTGCTGGAGGGTGTGCTACAGGTGGGTGTTGCTATGGTGACCAGTGAGTGGAGAAAAGGCGGAGCTATACCTAGCAAATACTTGTAGATTACCTGGAGCCAGTGGGTTTGGCGACTAATATGTAGCAAGGACCAGCCAACGAGAGCATACAGGTCGCAGTGGTGGGTAGTATATGGGGCTTTGGTGACTAAACGGATGGCACTGTGATAGACTGCATCCAATTTGCTGAGTAGAGTGTTGGAGGCTTATTTGTAAATTACATCGCCGAAGTCAAGGATCGGTAGGATAGTCAGTTTACGGGAGTAAGATTTGCAGCATCAGTGAAGTGGGATTTGTTGCAAAATAGGAAGCCGATTCTAGATTGAATTTTGGATTGGAGATGCTTAATGTGAGTCTGGAAGGAGAGGTTACAGTCTAGCCAGGCACCTAGGTATTTATAGTTGTCCACATATTCTAAGTCAAAACCATCCAGAGTAGTGATGCTAGAGGGCGGGCAGGTACAGGCAGCGATTGGTTGAAGAGCATGCATTTAATTTTACTAGCATTTAAGAGCAGTTGGAGGCCACGGAAGGAGTGTTGTATGGCGTTGAAGCTCGTTAGGAGGTTTGTTAACACAGTGTCCAAAGAAGGGCCAGATGTATACAGAATGGTGTCGTTTGCGTAGAGGAGGATCAAAGAATCACCCACAGCAAAAACGACATCATCGATATGTACAGAGAAAAGAGTCGGCCTGAGAATCGAACCCTGTGGCACCCCCTAGAGACTAGCAGAGGTCCAGACAACACTGAACTCTATCTGAGAAATAGTAAACCAGGCGAGGCAGTCATTAGAGAAACCAAGGCTGTTGAGTCTGCCGATAAGAATACAGTGATTGACAGAGTCGAAAGCCTTATCCAGGTCAATGAAGATGGCTGCACAGTACTACAGTACTATCTTTTATCGATGGCGGTTATGATATCGTTTAGGACCTTGAGCGTGGCTGAGGTGCACCCGTGGCCACCTCGGAAACCAGATTGCATAGCGGAGAAGATATGGTGGGATTCGAAATGGCCGGTGAATAGTTTGTTCGCTTGGCTTTCAAAGACTTTAGAAAGGCAGGGTAGGATAGATATAGGTCTGTAACAGTTTGGGTCTAGAATGTCCCCCCCTTTGAAGAGGGGGATGACCTCGACCGCTTTCCAATCTTTAGGAATCTCAGACGACACGAAAGAGGTTGAACAGACTAGTAGTAGGGGTTTCAACAATGGCGGCGGATAATTTTAGGAAGAGAGGGTCCAGATTGTCTAGCCCAGCTGATTTATAGGGATCCAGATTTTGCAACTATTTCAGAACATCAGCTATCTGAATTTGGGTGAAGGAGAATCGGGTGGTTTGCTTGGGCCAGTGGCTGCAGGGGGTGCAGAGCTGTTGGCCGGGGTTGGGGTAGCCAGGTGGAAAGCATGGCCAGCCATAGAGAAATGCTCATTGAAATTCTCGATTATTGTGGATTTATCTGTGGTGACAGTGTTTCCTACTCTCAGTGCAGTGGGCATCTGGGAGGAGGTGCTCTTATTCTCCATGGACTTTACAGTGTCCCAAAACTTTTTGGAATTAGTGCTGCAGGATGCAAATTTCTGTTTGAAAAAGCTAGCCTTAGCTTTCCTAACTGCCTGTGTATATTGGTTCCTGATTTTCCTAAAAAGTTGCATATCGCGGGGACTATTCGATGCTAGTACAGTACACTACAGGGTGTTTTTGTGCTGGTCAAGGGCAGTCAGGTCTGGCGTGGACCAAGGGCTATATCTTTTCTTAGTTTTACATTTTTTGAAAGGGGCATGCTTATTTAAGATGGTGAGGAAAGCACTTTTAAAGAATAACCAGGCATCCTCAACTGACGGAATGAGGTCAATATCCTTCCAGGATACCCGGGCCAGGTCGATTAGAAAGGTCTGCTTGCAGAAGTGTTTTAGGGAGCGTTTGACTGTGATGAGGGGTGGTCGTTTGACTGCTGATCCATAACAGATGCAGGCAATGCGTTAGTGATCGCTGAGATCCTGGTTGAAAACAGCAGAGGTGTATTTAGAGGGCAAGTTGGTCAGGATGATATCTATGGGGGTGCCCATGTTTACAGATTTGGGGTTGTACCTGGTAGATTCTTTGATAATTTTTGTGAGATTGAGGGCATCTAGCTGAGATTGTAGGATGGCCGGGTTGACCCAATTTAGGTCACCTAGCAGTATGAACTCTGATGATAGATGGGGGGCAATCAGTTCATATATGGTGTCCAGGGCATAGCTGGGAGCTGAGGGGGGTCTATAACAAGCGACAACAGTGAGGGACTTATTTCTGGAGAGACGGATTTTTAAAAGTAGAAGCTTTAACTGTTTGGGCATAGATCTGAATAGTATGACAGAACTCTGCAGGCTATTTCTACAGTAGATTGCAATTTCTCCCCCTTTAGCAGTTCTGTCTTGACAGTAAATGTTGTCATTGGGGATGGAAATTTCTGAATTTTTGGTGGCCTTCCTAAGGCAGGATTCAGACACGGCTAGGACATCAGAGTGTGTTAAAGCAGTGAATAAAGGAAACTTAGGGAGGAGGCTTCTGATGTTAACATGTATGAACCCAAGGCTTTTACATATACATCACTGTGGGATGTTCCATACTGTAATACTTCCCTCCCATAGATCTAGGATCCAGACGACATATACATCACTGTGGGATGTTCCATACTGTAATACTTCCCTCCCATAGATCTATGATCCCAGACGACATATACATCACTGTGGGATGTCCCATACTGTAATACTTCCCTCCCATAGATCTAGGATCCCAGACGACATATGTGGGGGTTTCACACTGTAATATGTATGGAATGGTGGAGATGAGATGGGAGTGGGAAGAGAGGGGGGAACAGAGGAGACAGGGAAGACTGGAGAGGGGAAGACTGGAGAGGGGGAACAGAGGAGAGGGGAAGACTGGAGAGGGTAAGACTGGAGAGGGTAAGACTGGAGAGGGGGAACAGAGGAGAGGGGAAGACTGGAGAGAGGGGGAACAGAGGAGAGGGGAAGACTGGAGAGGGGGAACAGAGTAGAGGGGAAGACTAGAGAGGGGGAACAGAGGAGAGGGGGGGGGTGCAAAAAGTTTGACTTAAAAAGCTTTTGTGATCCTGGAGGGTCTTTATGGAGACATAATAATATGAATGATGTAAGGATACAGAGGAAACAGTACTGGAGGTCAAAACCTATTCATTCCTGTCAAAATACATAGGTACTGTATTTCCATTGTCTCACGTCAGATATTTTCAGGAATCAATATAAAGAGTAATGTCATTACTACTTAACGAGACAACTCAATTGTCAATTTGATATTGTAATAAGTTATATTCTGTTCTGCTAATAGCCACAGCCATCAGTAGTTAACCCCTATTATAAGACCAGCCAGCCATCAGTAGTTAACCCCTATTATCAGACCAGCCAACCATCAGTAGTTAACCCCTATTATAAGACCAGCCAACCATCAGTAGTTAACCCCTATTATAAGACCAGCCAACCATCAGTAGTTGACCCCTATTATAAGACCAGTCAGCCATCAGTAGTTGACCCCTATTATAAGACCAGCCAGCCATCAGTAGTTAACCCCTATTATAAGACCAGCCAGCCATCAGTAGTTAACCCCTATTATAAGACCAGCCAGCCATCAGTAGTTAACCCCTATTATAAGACCAGCCAACCATCAGTATGCTACGTATCTCTGTCTGTCAGTGTCAGCGTGTGTATTTGGATCTCTCTCAGACAGGGTCCTGTCCTGTGGTAAGATAGACCATCGGTGTTGAATGTTGATCCCGTCGGTCTCAGTATGGCTTTCCGTCTGTCCTGCGGTAAGATAGACCATCGGTGTTGAAGAGGAATGTTGATCCGTCTGTGGTTCTGGTTGTTGTACTTTGTGGGAATGTTAAAGGGACAGAGTGATATTTTGACAAGTAAGCCACTTTTCTGCTTACCTACAGTCAGATGAACTCATGGATAGCTTTTTTATGTCCCACTAGTTAGTAATGGCTCAAGAACCTACCTTGAACTTCCTTTAAACTGCACATAGAGACATAAAAGTGGTATCCACGAGGTCATCTGACTCTGGGTAAGATGAAAAAGGGTTTCATTACCAAAATGTTGCACTATCCCATTAAAAGCCCACCTCAGACAGACAGACATATGGAATCCAACTTGACCTTAAACATTGCCCAAATTACACATTGTCAATTCTTTGCATTGGTATTCTGTCAGTCAAATACATTCCTTTTAAAGAACAACTGAATTGACGATGTAGTTTGGCCAACTAAATCCCTCTCTCATATCTTCTTTAATATGCTGTAAGCAGTCATGATGAAGACTGTTTTTTTTTTATATGTGTGAGTCTTTAGAGAAGCCTCTCTCAGAGCAGCCATTATGACACTCTGCAGTGAAATTCTGGAACAGCCAGAGGAACCTTGAACTGTGTTTACTGTCTGAGGAGAGAGAGAGAGAGAGAGAGAGAGAGAGAGAGAGAGAGAGAGAGAGAGAGAGAGAGAGAGAGAGAGAGAGAGAGAGAGAGAGAGAGAGAGAGAGAGAGAGAGAGAGAGAGACTTTTGACTTTTGGTCTTTCTTTATTGAAACATTCTCAATTCATTTAAAACTCACCCCCACTCCTAAAATAAAAAATAAAAATACAAAAACCCTCTCCTACAACCGTATATCCAAAACATCTTCCCCAGCAATACAGACAGCCCCCCCAACACAATATATCCCCTCAAACATCTCCACACATTTGATCATTTTATAGAACTCAAACTCAACCCTAAGGCGCGCAGAGACCATCCCATTAAACAGTAGTAAAGGGTCTGTTATCCCCCCACCTTTGACCCTGTTCCTCCTTGTTAGCCAAATAGCTAACTTTGCCTGAGCAAACAGAAAATTCAACAAAACACATTTTTCTTTCTCCTTACTCGAATACCTGTATCCCATTATAAACATCCCAACAGCAAAAACCATCTCCAACCTGTCACACAGACATTCCAACAGAGACATTAATGGCATTAACCTGGTGCACACAGAAAACACATGAATTACAGTTTCTTTCATTTGACAGAAAGGACACCCCTGCCCAATTCCCGGATCAACCCGTGCCAACCAACTGTTAGTGGCCAGGGCTCCATGAAGAACCCTCCACTGGAGGTCCCCTGACCTCTTTGGTACTGGGGGTTTGTAGAGCGCCCTCCATCTAAAACCCACCATACTCTCCGCCCCACATACCCCCTGCCACTGATGAGCCTTCACTCCTGTTAGGCTTCTAATGCTCCTAACCTTAACGCAGAGGTTGTAGAGGGCTTTACCTCCCACCCCCTCAAACTCCCCAGGCTCGGAGTGTTAAAATCTAACAAGTCCTCCAGACCCCCTTGCCAGTCTCCAGTCTCTGCCGTCACCAGCAGTGGCGGGAACATTGGTGGCCCCTCTCCCTTTGGCCTCTCAAACACCCCCCTTACCGGCTCAGACAGTGCCTCCTGGACCTCCTCCAGGAATCTCTCCAGCAGCCTAAGAGACGTTATTCCTGTTTGTTGCGCCAAGACCTCCGGGGTTTTCCACCCCTCCTCTCCCAGCAGTCTCAGGTCACCCAGCCTTTGTAAACCCCCTGCCATCAGTTGCCTCTGCAGGGTGGCCGACTGAACCGATCTCAAAGGGATGGCTGGGTTGTGGAAGATAGGCTCCTCCCACACCCACTGCCCAGGCTCCACACCCCCTTCTCGTGTGGGCCTTAGCAGCTGCCAGGCCCTCAGCACCGCAGAGTAAAACTCTGAGAGACCTGCTGTATTCAGCCTCTCCAGCTTCATGAGGAACAGCTGCCGGTCCAACCCTAATCCGCCAGCTCTCCTCAGCAGCGCATGCTGGTTCCCTCCAGCCAACATCAGTGTGGTACAGCAGTCTCTGCACCGCCTTTAGTCGGAAAGCAGCCATCCTGCTCTCCAGTTCCACCAGGCCCTGTCCTCCTTCGTGGACGGTCATGTACAAAACTGCTGCCTTCAGCCAGTGATGTCCCGACCAAAAGAAGTCCACCAGCTTGCGTTGCAGGTCTGCAAGCAGACCGGCGGGGGTTGAGGACAGCCAGTTTATGCCACAAGGAAGATGCCACCAGGTTGTTGATTATCAGCACCCTCCCTCTATATGACACTTGGGACAGGAGCCACCTCCACCTGGACAGTCTTGACACCACTGCCTGTGACAGCCCCTCCCAGTTCTTGCTGACCCACCTCTCCGAGCCCAGGTACACCCCCAACACTTTAAGACCTTCACAACCCCACTGCAAACCCCCTGGAAGCAGAGGAGGAGCCCTATCCCCCCATGCCCCACATAACAGAGCTTTGCTCTTTCCCCAGTTTACCTTAGCTGATGAAGCTCCCTCGTACACCTTCAGACTGGTCTCTAGTTCCTGCATATCTTGCCCATCCCTGACCATCACAGAAACATCATCTGCATATGCTGAGACTGCTATTCCTGTCACCACATCCATGCCTGTCCAGCACACTCCCCGCAGTCTCCTGCGTAGCAGTCCTAAAAAAGGCTCAATGGCTAGTGTGTACAGCTGCCCAGATAGAGGGCATCCTTGTCTAATGCCCCGTCTCACCCAGACTGGCCTACTGAGCCCCCCTCCCACCTTAACCATACATGACGCCCCAGCATACAACAGCTTCACACAGGTCACAAAACTCTTCCCAAACCCAAACACAGACATCACATTAAACAGATACTCATGATCCACTCTATCAAAAGCCTTCTCTTGATCTAAAGAGACCAGTCCAAAGTTCACATTAGAACCTCTCGACAAGTCCAACATGTCCCTAATCAAGAACAAGTTGTCTGTGATTGAGCGTCCCGGTACACAATATGTCTGGTCCTTGTGTATTATAGAGTCCAGATGGGACTTCAGTCTGTTAGAGAGGACCTTGGCAAAAATCTTGTAGTCCGCACAGAGTAATGCCACAGGCCTCCAGTTCTTAAGTTCACACAAGTCCCCTTTTTTGGGCAGGAGAGTCAGAGCCGCCCGACGGCAGCTCATCGGCAACTCTTCAACCCGACGCATTCACGCAACACGCAAAAGAAATCCTGTCCAATTGTTCCCCAGAATTTTTTGTAAAATTCCACTGGAAGTCCATCGACCCCGGGTGCACGACCGGGGGACATCTGGGTTACTGCCTCTGCCAGTTCATGTGACAACAGAGGAATGTCCATTTCATCCCTCTGTGCCCGAGAGAGCTTAGGGAGTCCTGCGAACAAGACCTGAGCACACATAGGATCACACATTTCTGCCCTATACAATTCAGTATAAAACTCCACAGTCCGCTCCCGCATCTCCCCCACCACAGAGGTCACCCGCCCATCAGACAGCCGTAGACAATGCATACCCTTGGCTTCACTGCTCTGTCTTTCCAAACCAAAGAAGAAGGAGCTGGGAGCATCCATCTCCTTGAGCATGGATAACCTAGCTCTTACAAGTGCTCCCTTTGCTTTAACCTGGAAAAAACTGCCCAGGTCCCTATGTAATTCGGCTAAGTTAGCCTGGAGGCCTACATTGCCTTGCCCCACCATCTCTACCTCCATCTCACTAATACACCGCTCTAGTTCCCCCAATACTCTCCTAGCCTCTGAGGATGAGAGAGCTGTGTACTGTTGACAGAAAAGCCGAATTTGCACTTTCCCCACATCCCACCATTGACTCAGAGACTCATAGCCCCCATCTTTCCCAAAAAGTCTGGAAACCTGAGCAAAAAGTGGCATCTTGTAAGAGCTTTACATTGAACTTCCAATAAGATGTCTACCGGGGCCCTGGTGAAATAGACAGCCGAGCCATGGTTATGTGGTGATCCGAAAACCCCACTGGGAGAATGGTAGCACCCAGCAGCCTATTGCTCTGATTCCTGGACATGTAAAAACGATCAAGTCGAGCTGCACTCACCCTAGCCCCAAAAACCTTTACCCACGTATACTGTCTTGTGTTTGGATGTTTAGTTCTCCAAACATCCACTAGGTCAAACTGATTAAAGATATCCCTTAACACTCCCACTGACACTGAATGAGGCTCTTCCCCATTTCTGTCTTTTGTAAAATCCATTGTACAGTTCCAGTCACCTCCGATCACCAGCGTCTCCTCAGGCGCTACTTGTGAGAGTTCCTGTCTAAGACTCCCAAATAGAACCCCTCTTTCTCTCCCTGTGTTAGGCGCATACACATTTATAAAGACAAAACATATGTTGTTAATTTCTGCTTTAACAACAAGCAACCTACCCCTACACACCTCCTTTGAGGAGCAAATTTTTACAGCCAGACCCGGTGCAAAAAGGACTGCCACCCCTGCACTAAGATTTGTCCCATGGCTCAACACACTTGCCACCAGAGCCCCCAATCAACTTCATTCACCACATCACTATGCGTCTCCTGCAGAAACAACACCTGTACTTTTTTTTGTTTTACATATTCACCCAACACACTCCTCTTTCCCGCATCTCTGGCGCCATTTATATTGAGCGAGCCTACCCGAAGAGTCTCCATAAGAAGTGGGAGAAAAGCCAGCAGAGAAATAGACCAATAGCATAGCTCAAAAGCCCCAGTGTCAGTAAGAAATTAAACATTTAAACAGTGTCTGAAGGTAAACCTTTACGCACTGTTGTGACCCACTTCCTCAACCTAAACCGTTTCCTGGGTGAGAGGACACCATGCCCCTCATTTGTCATAGCATGTTGTACTGATCTTACAAACTTTCTAGGATCAGGAAAAAAAGCCTCAAGATTAACTTTGTTCCCCTTAGTCTCATTCAGGAACCTTGTCAGTTCTCTCAACGTGTACTTAGACCCCTCTGGTTGACTGGCTGTCAGCTCCGGGCCAATTGAAGAGGAGTCTGAAAAATAACTCCTCATCCTCTTCCTCAGACTCACTTTCCTCCTCTTCTCTATCTCCCACCCTGACCACCTGCCCTTTCTCTCTGGTTAGGGCCTCACCCACAGCAACAGGCAACATTTCCATGGTGCCTTTGTCCACACCCTTTTTCCTTTTCCTCTTGACACCCTCCTCCTCCCCCCCTAATCTCTTACACTTCCCCACTATACTCTCCTCATCCACTAGAATAACCTGACTAGACGCAGTATCATATGCACCACCCTCCATAGCATGACTAGGGCCAGCCTCAGCTACACCACCCTCCAAAGCATGACTCGGCCCAGCATCATCTGCACCACCCTCCATAGCATGTCTAGGCCCAGCCTCAGCTACCCCACCATCTCTAGCCTGACTAGACCCAGCCTCTGCTTCTCCACCATCTCTAGCCTGACTAGACCCAGCCTCCACTACCCTACCATCTCTAGCCTGACTAGACCCAGCCTCTGCTTCTCCACCATCTCTAGCCTGACTAGACCCAGCCTCATCTACACCACCATCTCTAGACTGACTAGGCCCAGCCTCTGCTGTCTGCATCTCCTTACCCCCTGCATTTTGACCTCGATTTCCCCACTTGCGCTTGTACCCTCATCTTGTCTATGGCCTTTATGTGGGCACGCAAAACTCTTGTGCCCCAAATCCCCACATTCAAAACACCGTAGACTATCTGTGCTGGCAAAACCTGCATAGAGCCCCTCCCCATGCCTCACTTTAAAATGCACATTTAGCTGTTGCTCATTATTGTTCAGAAACATAAACACTTGCCTCCTGAACGAAACAACATGCTTAACGGCATCTGCCTGAAAACCTGCTGACAGTACACGGAAACCGCTAGCAAACTTACCAAAACGACTCAGCTCTTTCCTAATTTGATCATCCGTAATAAACGGAGGCAAATTTGCCACTACAACTCTTGTTGAAGGGGTAGAGAGAGGTGAAATTGACACCAACACATCCCTTACAAATATTCCGCTAGCAATTAGCCTACCGACCAAATTAGCCCTTTTCATGAACACAACCACAGCTTTGTTCATTCTAGAAGCAGAATGTATAAACTCAGCTCCTACCTGTTCACCGACCGCGAGCAGAACCTCCTCCACCTTAACTCCGTTCTCAGGAACACACCTGAATCCATGCTGTATCGACAGCGTCTCCTAGGCTGAGAAGCCATTGCGCACACTACACCTTCCAACCCCCAGGAAAGTTACTCTGTCCTCTTCCACCCTAACTTTGAAAAAAAACATTGGATACCGCTAAAAACAAATATTGCATTAACCCTCCACCATAGAAAATAACATGTAAAGAAAAGAATAAAGAAAGTTAGTTAGGATA